>NC_056729.1:1340004465-1340119465 GCF_019279795.1 Protopterus annectens
AAGAGGAGTAGAGCAAGTTGGTGAAAATATTAGAGTAGTGGTCCAAGTATGGACCCTTGGGGGACTCACATTTGTACAGTGAGAGAGGAGGATAGTGCAGAGAGCCATTTAACTGAATGCTGGTGGGTTGAGAAATAGCCGGAGAACCAGGAGATAGTAGGGGGAGAGAAATGTAAGTTAGTGTGTTTATCTAGGAGGAGTGGGTGAGAGACAGTGTTAAAGGCTTTAGAAAGGTCAAAGAATAGGCATGAGACAAGTTTATTGTTATCACGAGCTAGGGAGACTATGTGGATGAATGATATGAGTGCAGTAGTTGTACTATGCTTGGGACGGAAACCATGCTGTGTGGGTGTGAGGTTTACCTGGTGAAGGTAATGCATTACCTGCTTGTGAATGCATTTCTCGAGGATTTTTGAGAGTGGAGAGAGTATGGCAATCAGTCTGAAGTCGGATATGTCTGAGGAGTTGCCCCCTTTGTGAATGGGTAAAGACATTCTTCCATACAGTGGGGACATAGGATTCAGAAATGGATCGGTTGATTAAGATGGATACAGGATCAGGTTTATGGTTTTAATATTGTTTATTAAACTATGTTTCATTTTTCATAGTGTTGATCTGCATTGATCTCTGTTGGATTGTGGGTGGTAAGTGAGAGGTGAGATAGGATGTTCTCAAGTATGTTAATATTATCACCAGGGGGATTATAGACTGCTGCAACAGTTATGGTGTTGAAACTGCTAAGTTTGAGGTTGATCAGTAGGAGTTCAGCTGGTGAGAAGGAAGGTAAGTCTAGTGTGGGACTGATTTGGGAGAGACAATTGGTGTAGAGTATGGAGACTCTTCCTCCTTTTCTTTTAGGTCGATCTAATCTAAGCATATTATAGCCAGGAGGGATGATTTCACTGTCCAGATGGTGTGGTTTTAACCATGTTTCAGTTAGGGTAACTATGTCGGGAGTATAGTTAGCTATCCAAGCATGGAGTTCTTGAACTTTATTTACAAGGCTCCTGACACTGATAGAGCAGAATTGTACTTGTTTTTTAATGAACAGAGCAATTCTTCATGAAGCAGTTTACAACTGCGGAAGCACTCACCTTTTACTCTCTTCATTAAAGATTTTATGTGCCGTGGTCTGGAGCCTTCTCTTTTTACTTTTTGTACTTGCATTTCGTTGCTGAAGGATCAGTTTGCCTGCATCACTATCTGGTTTTGGATCATTATAATTCATAATACTCTAAAATCCATTTCAGTTACAAATAAAAGTATCAAAGTAGATTTGTACCAAAAATAAATTCTGCATTTTTAGCACATAAATCCACATCTTTAGCCTATAAAATTTACATCAAAATTAAATTCCTAGATACATATTTACTTGCAAAATTTTGTTCTAAATGTGATTCTTTGTTAGCATGTATGGAGGTTTTAAAATGGATAACCTAAAACACATCCCCTTTACAAGAACTGTATTATATCCAGTACAAGTTAGTGAATGATGCTTATATCATTCCAGAAAGAAGAGCAGCATTTAATTGCTCTCTATCCAATGTTTGTACATCTTGCGAGGAACCAAATGCTGATTTATTTCACATTTTATGGAACTTCAGATATACAAAGAAACTGTCGGTAATGCTGCAAAAATGAATTTATTAAGAACCTAACAAAATTAAACCTACCTCCTGACAATTTGCCCTCTTGCACTAACCATGGGAAGAATTTGATACATTACACATGAAATCTCCAATTATAATCTTTAATATGGTACCATTCTATAGAACAAAATCTAGTGTTCACTACCAGCAATAACCTGGGCAAAGATTATTAAAATAAAGATTATGCACTACAGTCAAAACACTACTACCTAATCAAAGATCTGAATCCCCAAAAATAAGTCATGCATGAAAGGGCCGGATTCCAGTGTTACAAGCCTCAGCTTCAAACAAGAAACATCATAGAGTGTGTGTTTTGTATGGTGAAGTCACGGTTCCCCTAATATCTAATGCATGCTGTGCTGCAATGCGCACACCATAGCACACCATTATGATTCATTAAATGGCTCTACATGTCATGTAGAGCCACCAAACAAAGGTAGACAGCAGAGTATGCTAATGAAAGCATAATCATCTGAATTACATGCTAGTGAAACACTCCAGTATGGTGGAGCCATTCAGGAAGCTATAAAGTAACCATATAGAGATGATGAAGCCCTTTGCCATGAACACCAAACACTTTTTGAATACAGTCACCATCACACTTAGAAAAAATAGCAATGTTAGGGGCTGCTGCTGCTTGCTTGCATTTGTATGTGCAACAGGCTCAAATCCATGCTTCTGATACTGCTGGTAGACTGCATCCAAGGAGAAGTGTGTTCAAACCCTGTTTAACATACCATGGACTGCATGATATTGAAATTGTACAGCTATACAGGGTTGATAGAGAAACACTACAAGAACTCTGTAATCTTAACCTCCCCACTTCAGTCCTAGGGGAAATCAAGGAGAACCCAAGGAGAACCTATACCACTGGAAGCTAAGGTATGTGTTGCATTAAGGATATTGGCTATTGGCACATACATGTGTGACACAGGGGATATACTAGAGGTTTCCAGACTATTTCACCAATATCTTAATGCTGTACACCAGAGGAGAGAGGAAGAACAATACAGAAATTCTATGCTGTAGGAAGTCTTAAGGGCCACAGACTGCACTCGCTTAGAAATAAAATCCCCACCTGATGAACAGTGAAGGACATACATCAACAGGAAATGGTTTGACTCAATCAATTGTCAGTTTGACAGTAATGCCTACGTGATCGTCCTCAATGTCTGTGCAGGCAACCCATGCAACTGCCATGACTCATGCATATGGCATACCTCTCACCTGTACACAAAGTTTGTGAAGGGTGATATTCCACAAGGCCATCTGCTCGGTGATAGAGGGTTATGCACCAAAACCATGGCTCATGATGCCCATCAGAAATGCACACACACCCACAGAAACATGAGACAGTGATGTCCACACTCTAACTAGAAACATCATAGATGTCTGACTTGCAGAAGTCATGTTTCCGCTGTCTAGACACATAAGGGGGTGCCCTGTAGTACAACCCAGGCACCTGTGCAGAAACTCTCATTGTCTGAGTCACGTTGCACAACATCATCTTAAGAAAACAAATGCTACAGGAACAGCAAGGGCCAGGACCACAAGCAGGGGTAGTACCACTCCCCCAGCAACAAAGGTGGCCAGAAGACATGGGCATGCACAATGCCTCTTTGCCAGGACAAGGTAATAAAGAATAGCACATACACAGACTTTCTAACACTCAAAGGTCAGCACACACACCCAGCAACTGAGAGACAAATGACAGCACACAGGCTCATCAGTGAAGAAATACACATAACAACCTAAGCACATACAAATATTAACAGTGATGCCATCCAATATCCACAAATATTACTTACCCATGTAATGTCTGGGTATGGATAGCATCAGAAAGAAACAGCCCTAAAGCACAATGCATAACTGCATTAATGTCAAGGTAAGTGTGGAACCTATAGTATACAAAATGTGTAAGAAAATAAACTACCTGCATACTGTCAGTCTCTCACCTATCCACTCTGTGCATCAGTAAATATGCAACCCTAAATCAAATCCAAATGAACAAAGCCCATGTCACAGTCATTATCATAGGCTGGGGGTGTTGCAGTAGTCCAAGGGCGACATCAAAGACACATGGATGCCGTTCCTCCCCCAGCAGACGTACCATCACAGACACTGCCCAATCCAATGCGTCACTCATTCTATCCTTTGAGTTACCCACACGGTTAAGCAGTCATGCAACAGCAAATGATAACACAATACTGTGAAGTAACCATACTAACATGGCCTGCACAGCAATAACTGCCATATGTGTTGTATAGCTACAGCAAAATTTTTAAATTGTGCACATTGCAAAATTCTTTTTTTCCACTGCATACTGAAATATATTCAAAATATGAACATGCAAGCAGTTTGTAGAGGGCAAACATAACTTATGAAACAGTGCAGTAATTTGTAGACTAATCACCTCCAAGTAACTAGCAGCAAAGCTTTATCTGTATCCAGTCTCCCTTCCATCTGCTTCCATAGTTGCACCATTAATCATTCTATAGTGTAGATTCAGCCTCTGAGCACTATGAAGATACAAATGAGGCATGAAATCATTAGCATTTCTTAATACCAAAAAAATCACTTTGTGTAAGGGATGAAATTATGGTGTAGGTAGCTACATGACTGCATGCGAGCAATAACCTTTAGTTGCTAAAAGCTTGTTTCTGACTTTTCTGATGACAACGAACAATGCTGAAGTGACTGTTCTCTATGAAGTGTTTGTACTGTGCAGAGCAGACTCGCAATAAAAAGGCTCAAACACCTTGAGAGCTATATGAACAACCTTAACACTGATATCCTTGTACTAAGAGCACACTGTCCATCCTCTGCTTAAAATCTATCTGAAATTGCTAAGCCACATTACACATTGAAACAAAGATACAAATCAATGGCCATGACACTGCATTTCTGTAATTAAGATGGGAGGAGTGGAAGATGTTCTGAAAATAAAGAGAAATAGTAGACGGCAGTGTTGGCAACTTTATAGAAACATGGTGTGTGCTATTATTACTGTAAATTACTGGTCAGTATGACATTAATCTAGACGTGTTCAAGCAAATGAGAAAGGCATATTTTCTCTTCCTGTGTTGGTGGCAAAGAATGACTAGAAATACAAATGAGTATATGTTGTTACTGCACTAAGTTGAGTTCAATTCCAGATAGTGTGCTGTCTGACAGAGTTAATGCACGTTTTCTAAGCATATGATCAGATTCTACTACATTCAGATCTAGGAAAATTCACTATCCCGCCTTTTCATAATTATTACCCTATATTTGTTACTACTGACAATTGACAATTTATATTTTGTGTGTATTTCTCATTTGCACACATTTTGGCAGAGTGCAATCTTGGCCGGCAGCATTTTTAGGCAGTGATTGATAGTTCACTGCCCAAGTATAAACTGAGAAATTGAACTTGTCTTGCCATCAGTAGTGCATCGGCACAGGTGTGCTTTGCTACAGCACTTTGAACAGCATAAAGAGATGAAATTCTACACTGCTTAAAGATCACTGTAGCACACAGGTTAAATGAAATGACTATCTGTTTCTGTATGAGAAGCTATAAATGCACCGACTGATGCATTAACACAGTTTCTCTGGGGGTTCAAATCCATACAGCAAGAAGGTACTGTGGAAATTATTACTCCAGATGTAGGAATACATTTTTCTAAGTAGCATATCTCATTAATGATTTAGTTATGAAACACAAATGAATGTGTACCTATTTAAGCAGAATAATTATGATAATGAATTTAAAAAGCACTTGCATATATATGACGGGCAGAATACTTAAGTGAAAAACATAGCCCAACTACGTGGACAGTATGTATAGTGAGGTATGTCTGTATCATACCCCAACCTGTATTAGCTCATGAAAGTCTATCCATCTGACATACATTTACAAACAATCATGTCTCGTTTTTGGAAATGCATTTCACATGACTTCTTCTCTCCAGCCATACTGAATGTAAATTGTCTCTAATAAACATGGTTGGAGGGGAGTTCTCTTGTTGCACTTACAAATAATCACTTTGCTTGATGTTTATAAATTATTTCTTAGGTTTGATTCCCACATTACTCAACTAACTTTTTACAGTGTGTAATTCCAGAAAGTTATGTGACAAGTCATCCTATTTAACCTCCAAAACACCAAGAATAACAAATCAAGCCATTAAGACTGTCAGTGCTGGCCATCTGAAAAAGTGTGAATACGTTGAGCATCACACAAGGCAAATATGTTTCACACCCTCTTTGCTGTTTCAAAAAATAGTCTGGAGCATTTCTCCCCGGGTCTCCGCTGAAAACAGGATCTGTGGAACCTAGTCGGACTTTCCGGGTCAACAAATGTTAAATAAATAAATAAAAAATCCTCCGCTTTCTTTACAAATGCCTATGTGTGCTTACCATTGTGCAAATGCAGTTGGCATGGTTGTGCAATAGCTGTTAAACACAAGATTATATTTTGGTACCAATTCACACTTAAAGTTCCTGCTGGACTTCTGCAGGCATGGCTGGTGTGGGAGATGATGGTGCTGAATTTAGAGGACAAAAATGGGGAGTTGTGGAGTCCAGGATATTTGTGGCACTCCTTGAGAAGCTCTACAGCTTTAGGCTGCTGCAGGGGGTGGAGGGGAATAGATGGTCTACTTACACGACTGAGGCTTGGAACACAGTAGACAAGCTGTCTCCAGTGCGACTGGCATCCCATGCACTGGACATAACTGTCATCACCACTGTACTGACCACACATGGCACAAGAAAGACCTCCATAGATGATGGGAGGATGAGTTTAAGACTGTTGACATCCCACAGTTTGGTTAAGTATACTGACCTATCTTTACTAAATAATATAAAGTACCGTACATAGCTAAGACTGTTAGTCAATATGCTTTCATGTCTCTTCTTTTCTTCTTCTATTTTGTACAGCTGCTGAGGACACTGCAGTGAACCATGAGCTACACTAAGAGAGATTAACTTGCCTTAAGAAAGCACTGGGTATAGTCATGTGATATACCATTGATCTAATTTTCTCTCTTTTTTTGTCTTACCCCATGCTTTCTCTCCATTATTCTTTCTTTCTTTTTTTTTTTGGGGGGGGGGGGTTATATGGCTTAAAAACATTCTGTTGTCATACATTTCTGCTTACAAAACCTGAAATGCAGTATACAGAGACAGACTGACCACTGCAGATTGGCCCACCATCCCTCCTCAGGTTGTAGTACTGACACTCAGCACTTCAGGGGACCAAGCTGTCAGCACTGCCTCCACAACCCCTGCCCTTCCTGCTCCATCCACATCAGGTAGCTCTGCCAAAGCAGCTGGTGCACTGGTACCCTCCAAGAGTAGTATTAGTGGAGGTGGTGATTTTGTCACCTGCCACCAGCTGACAGAACTGGTGAAGGGTATTATGGAAAGGAGCTTCAGTACCCAAATCATCTGTGTTGAAAAGGTGCTTTGTCACATTGCCAAGACAATGCCACATCGAACACCAACACAAGAAACTGAGACAGGAGACATTGATGACAGTTCTGAGAGTGAGAACTAGATTCTCATTGTTCTCAGGCTTAACATCTGTGCACCTCTGATGCCCCCTAACTTTCCCCAGTCATGGTATTCCACAACCTTTTCTGTCCATCATCATCCTTGTCTGTCTTTGTTTGTCCTGTATACCTGCACCTGCTTCATCACCTAACTTTCATACCCAAACCTCAAATTCTTAAATTTATCCCGGCTCCACCAAGTCTCCTCTTCAGTTTTTCCCTTGAAAGTAGTCTAACTCTCAACCTAAGCACTTAAAAAGCATCCTACTGTCCAGCACTTGCTCAGACCTAATAGCAAGCACTAATATACCCCGACACTTGATGCCCAGCAGGGCAAGGCTCATTATTCACCCCTCACCAACCAAGCGACTAAGCAGCTCCCCCTACTATTCAGACAAGACCAAAGGGCAATTTCAGGTATACTCTCCAGTCCAGCTGATGAACCTGGGTATCCTGAGGCAATGTTACAACTGCCTCATGTACACAGACAACCCTCTCCTCCTACCACAAAACATTAACATATGCAAGAGATGCAATTATATAGCTAAATTGGAGGCTAAGATCTCTCCACCCAAGACTGGAACAAGCAGTCATGAGGCGAAGGTTAACACTTGCACCACACATCCAGCCTCACACAGACATACTAAACCAGCACTGGCAAAAAATACACATAAGTATATGAGATCAAACTCGGAGGCTCTAAATAAAAACTTACAAAAGCATTACAGACCTCCAAAGCAGACACCCAAAAAACCTGAACCTCCCGTCACACACCAGACAACACATAAAACACACAATCAGTGTGCCACACAATCACAGCCCTTAAGGTGAAATAACATGCCTAACACACTAGTAATAGGCGACTCTATAGTCAGGCACACTGACGCCCCACTCACTAGGCTGGACAAGGAGAAGGTTACTGTTAGCTGCCTGTCGGGAGCCAGAATCCACCACATAACACAAGCACTCAGGTCACTCCAGAACAAGTACAAATATGACTCTGTCATTGTTCATGTTGGTGTGAATGACCTGAGACGTACCTCCCTGGACTACATGAAAAGAGACATGGAAGAGCTCTCTGATCATGTAGCCCAGGCAGGTATGACCCTGACCCTGAGTAGCATCCTGCCCTCACCAAGAATGAAACCGCAGTATAAAGAAAAAATGATCAATTTCAACAACTGGCTAAGCTTCTAGTGTCATTCAAAGGGGATCCAGTGACTGTCAGCCTTGGACAACATGCTCGACAGGCCTGGTTGCTTCACAAGAGACGGCTTGCACCTGTCACCCCTAGGCTTTCGAATACTGGCCAAGGCTCTTGCTGCTCCCATAGTGCCTTTTTTAGGCAAGGCTCAAAAGTCAAACCCACCTCCGTTAACAGCACAAATAAAAAAATGAGGGTTATGCTACTCAACGCCAGGAGTTTAAATCTCAAAATGCATGCGCTCAAAGCACTCCTCAGTATGGAGAACGTCGACATCTGTGCAGTAACTGAAACCTGGTTCAAGGCTCCACAGAGCATCCCAGCACTACCGGGCTACAACTCATACCATACATTTTGGCCACAGAACATGAACCAAAACACAAAAGGAGGGGTGTATTCATATTGATCAAGGATACCTACACCTCCAGGTTAGTGGCGCAGCATGATACCTCCGAGATCATCCATGTGCAACTAACATCAGGCAAATCTGCAATGCAAATTGTGGCCTGCTACAGATCACCCCTCCATGACTCAGGACCACCACTCCGCCTTTCTGGAGACATTGGAAAACATGAAGGTCCTACCGAACACCCTGATATTGGGCAATTTAAATTACCCTACCGTTAACTGGGAAAACTACTCAAGTACAAACTCCCAGGTCCAGCGCTTTCTGGAATTTATCAACTCAAATGCCCTGGATCAGCTGGTAAACTCCCCTACCAGAGGTGAAAACATATTGGACCTGGCCATCACCAACATGGGCAACAGGTGTTCCACACCAGAGGTCAACCCATCACTGGTTAGATCAGACCATAAACTAATCACTCTGGATGTCCACACCCCACCACCACCCCCAACTAAGGAAACCACAGTAAAAAAAATTTCTAAAGCAAACTTCACCTTACTTAAGACAGAGGTGGTAAGTTTCACAGCCCCCAAGCTAAAGGATAATGCTGCCCCAAGATACAGAAACCTTTACAAATGCACTCTATGAGCACCTACAAGGATGCATGGATCATGCCATCCCTAGCAAAACCAAGACTCACTCTCCTAAGAGAAGGAAACCAGTCTGGTGGACCCTAGTCATAAACAGGCTATACAACAGAAGGAGGAAACTAGTTCAGAAAAAAAGCAAATCCCAAGAAGGAAAGACATCCCTGATCAGTATCAATAAGAAACTAAGGTCCCTCATAAAATCCTCCAAGGCTAACTTCGAAAGAAAAATAGCCAAGGATTCGAAAGAGAACCACAAAGCCTTCTTTAGCTATGTCAAGAATTTAAGTGGAAAGTCGCAGATATGATCTGAGCTAATGCAAAATAGCACAAAATATACTGAACCCACTGATATTGCCAACATCCTGGCAGATAGAGTGCAAACTTCACCCTCCTCTCACCCCCAAAAGGGCCCACAACAATACTGGAAAAGTGCAGTGTCCCGGAAATCACAGATGCACAGGTGAAAACAGCCTTTCAAAAGCCAAAAGCACAGCGTCAATGGGGCCAGATGGTGTCCCAGGCTGTGTCTTGCATGAACTACAGAACAAACTCCCCCCCCCCTCCACACACACACACACACACACACACACACACACACCTAAACGCACTGTTCAACCTCAGCCTCTCTACAGGCTACATGCCCATAGAATGGCGCACAGCAACGGTTATTCTGCTCCACAAAGGAGGGGCCACAACTGACCCTGGTAACTATTGCCCCATAAGCCTGACTAGCCTGGTCTGCAAGGCTATGGAGCGCATCATCATGGAACTCATTAACAAAGACATTGAGAACCTCCAAACACTTGACCCAACCCAGTTTGGCTTTGTTAAGGGCAGATCATGCCTACTAAACCTGGATGACTTCTTCAAAACAGTCACCAAGGCCATAGATGAGGGGAAGGTAGTTCACACAGCCTACCTTGACCTTACCAAGGCTTTTGACACCATTCCCCACTCGGGAATTATAGAAAAACTCACCAGCCTGAACATAAACACCTAAGTCACGAGATGGGTTGCCAACTGGCTTACAGACAGAACTCACACGGTAAGAATAGCGGGCTCCAGGTCGAACTCTAAACCAGTCACAAGTGGTGTCCCACAAGGATCAGTCCTGGGACCCCTACTGTTCGGCATATACTTCTCAGAAGTACAGGCAAACACAGGAGGACTATGGTTAACCAAGTTCGTCGATGACTACAAACTGGGAGCCATAATTGACTCTCCGGCTTACACAGACATTATCCAAAAGGGCCACCTGGTGTCAAAGTCACGGTCTCAAGCTAAATGCCAAAAAATACATAGTCATCCCATTTGGGAAAAACAAAACACCCATGAATTACCACATAGGTGGCAGCCCCCTTAATACAGAAGAGGTAATAAGAGATCTGGGGACCCAGGTAGATAGTAATCTCCCCTTTGACAATCATATTGCCAAGGTAGTTAGGAAATCCTTCTATGTAGCCCATCTAATTACTAAAGGGTTCACACCTAGAAATAAAGAGGTTATAGTGCCCCTTTACTCATCACGCATCAGACCCATCATAGAGTACAATGCCCCGTTTGGGATGTACCTCACAAGACACTTCCAACAAAAGTACCTCACCAAGAGGATTACTGGTCTCAAACATATGTCCTATGCAGCCCGACTGGAAAAACTCTAGCTGTACTCAGTAGCATATTGCTTACTCAGAGGTGATCTGTGCCTGACTTACAAAGCCATGTCCAACTCAGAATTGATGGACATGCTCCACCTAAAGAAATCCAAGTCACTGGAAGCCACTCGCTCCAGTGAGCTAAACCTCCCCACAACAATAAATAGAACATGCTGGAGGGATAGATTCCTGTCACAGAGACTCCCCATGCTTTGGAACAAAATTCCTAACTACATTAGGCAGAGCCCCTCACTAAACACTCTTCAAGAGAAACCTTGCCGAGTGGATGGGTAACAGAAAATACACCCCTGGGATCACTTCATTGGCTCTTCTGGCAGAGGCTCAGTTAATTAATCAATGGGGCAGCGAAAGCTGACACACTCTGGCTAGGCTTATAAATGCCCTCGGGCAGATAGCCTAGTACCTACCTATGAACCTTCCCCAGCATTCCTCTCTCTTTGACATGAGAAAGTAAAAAAAAATGGGCACCTGTCCCACAAAAATAAATAAATAAATAATGACTCCTACATACCTCTCCACTTTACCTACAAGTCTTCTTGACACACTTTATTTGGTACAATTGACTGTACAGCATTATTCTGTTGTTGTCATCTGCCCCTGGTGTGGTGGCAATCCAAAATCAGCAAATTCTGGCTACACTTCTACATTTATGTTGTGAAAAATTGGATAACTATGGTTCCCCTTTCCACTATCTTCCTGCAAATTCCTCAATTCTTTCTCTGTGTCCTCTCCTCTGCTTGCCAGTCCCCCCACCCCTCCATTTCACCACTTTCGTATCAAACCCTTTTTCACGTTTAACCTGGTCAAAAAATTTAATCACACACAGCACACAGTCAGAAATGGCCTATAAGAAAGCCTTCAATTATTTTGCCTCAGCATTTGCATGGATATTGACATCACACACCATTGCTGAATGATGGTGAATGGCTGTTCATGTGCTATGGCAAAACTTGTCAGTTGCTGCAATCACCTGCAGTAGTCCCAGTCATCCCCGTGCAAAGGAGCTTAAACATGCTGCACTAGAGCTTAAACATGCTGCACTATCAGAACACACAGTAAAAGCAGAATAAAGGCAATACTTTGCAACACTTTGACTACTGGATGTAATAAAGTGCAACTTCCTGTGGAATGCTGACATAAATCATCTGTCTGAAGATGACTTTTTGGCCACAGCATCAGTGGTTCAAGTCTCGATGTATGTCACAATTTCTTACTGTGATGTTACATTTCTATATGTTTAATGACATCTTAAAAAAAACAGTAACAACCTCTCATGAGCAGATTTTGAATATTGTTGTAAAAACAATTTGCAAACACATCCATCCACATAGGTAATAATTATTAAACCACCCTTATTCTACCCATGTCATCACCAATTTCTGCCTGAACTACAGCTTCCTCATCACCACAGCCATCAGTGTATGATACAGAGCATGACTGATTTTAATACTGAGGACACACCATAAAGACATACATTAATGACCCATAACACCCCCCCTTCATATGCGTCTCTGAATCTGTCTTTATCTTCATCCCTTCTATACCACTTTATACTGCTGACTATTCTTTAGATTAATGGATGTAAATGCAAACCCAATTGCCTAGAATGAAGAGGTCAATTAACCACACAGTTCACTGCATTTCACATGAGTACATTACATTACTTTGCTGAAAAATAAAGCCTGCGTCTTCCATTGGCTAAAAAGGGTATCACTGTCCCTTCAAAGGTGTAATTTTGACATGTGTGAGTAGGATTTCCTTGGTGGGATCTAGAGATAGTGATCAAGTCTGTAAACTTAATTTTTCATCTTGACAATGGTTCATATCTAGCATTAGACAGAGCTCATAATTCACGTTTGTACAAGTACCTTTCCTGTGAATGACTTGCCTATGTATCTCTCTAAGCCCCTTTTTTATCAGTTGTAGTGCTCCACAGTTGACTGAGGTTTGGAATGAGCAAAGTACAGTTTTGTACCTACCATAAATGTAGATATCCGATAGATATGCAACTGCAGTCCTGACATATGGGTTGTCCTGCCTCAGGCAGCCCTTCGGTCGGCCGGATTCCAAAGTCCGGGTCCGGCGTCGGCTGATGTCGCCCTTTCCCCGACGTCAGAGCGGCTGGGGTATAAAAGCATCAGCCGAAGCCATCTTCTTCAGTGTTTCTTGACCCAGATGCCAGGTGCCCTCCAAGGAAGGCTAAATTTAGAGAATGGATAAAAAATTCCAGACATGCACTACAGTAATAAACAGATACACCATAACAGATATCCCCAGATAATTTGAAAAAGTGGAGTGGACCCAAAAAGGAGAATTTACAGAGGGGTAGGAGGGAGGGAAAACCTGACTGCAGTTGCATATCTATCGGACATCTACATTTATGGTAGGTACAAAACTGTACTATGTCCTTCAAGAATGCAACTGCAGTCCTGACATATGGGTTGAATACCATAGCCAAGCTGGGGGTGGTAGGATCTAAGATAAGGATGGTGTAGCTAAAATGCCCTGCAGGACTGCCGAAGCAAAGCCTGCTCGGGATCTGGAATATAAAGGCAGGTTGTAGTGTTTGGAAAATGTATGCACGGAGCTCCATGTAGCAGCTTCTAGAATGTCCTTTGCAGCCACCCCTCTTAGAAAGGCTGTGGAGGTGGCTATAGCTCTGGTGGAGTGTGGCCTGATATTGGCTGGCACACGTTTTCCATGGAAAGAGTAACAGAATCTGATGCAGTGCCCAATCCATTTTGAAATTGTTTGTTTGGAAATTGCCTTTCCTTGTACTCCAGCAGCATAAGCTACAAATAGTTGGTCAGACTTTCTGTTGGCCTTTGTTCTGTCCAAGTAGTAGCGCAATTGTCTGTGTATGTCCAAAGTGTGCAGCAGCTTTTCTCCTTTATTTTGAGGATTGGGAAAGAAAGTAGGCAGGTGAATTGCTTGATTCAGAGACACACTGGATATCACTTTTGGCATGAATGAAGGATTGGTTCTTAAAGAAACGCTGTCCTGATGAAAAATGAGAAATGGAGGTACTGCCATGAGGGCCTGTATCTCCAAGACTTTCCTTGCTGAGGTAATTGCCAACAGGAAAACTGTTTTCCAGGAGAGAAACTGCAACTCTGAAGATGCTGCTGGCTCAAAAGGAGGAAGAGTTAATTTTTTCAAGACGAAGTTGAGGTCCCATGCAGGCACTGGTGGTTTTCTGGGAGGTTTGATATTCTTTATCCCTCTTAGAAACTGTCTTAGCAGAGGATGTGAAAACACAGGTGGATCACAGTTGTATTTTGCTGAAATTGCTGAAGCGTGTATTTTTATGGAAGAATATGAAAGGCCATTATGAAGCATTTCTGCCAAGTATTCTAGTATCTGTGGGATGCTCACTACTGATGCATCCTGACCCTTGTTGGCATTCCAGATGTTGAATCTCTTCCATTTGGCTGAATAAGTTTTTCTGGTGGAAGGTCTGCGTGCTTCCACTAAGATGTCTTGAACTTTTTTGGGGAGAGAGATATGGGGAGATGTCATGGAACCCTCCAAGCTGTCAGCTGCAGTGTTTGCAGGTTGGGATGAACAGTCCTGTAATTGTGCTGAGTTAGAAGCAGAGGCCATTGAGGCAGGGGCCACGGCTTGGTGCGAATTATGCTCCTTAGTAATGGATACCAGTGCTGTCTTGGCCAGTCTGGAGCTATCAAAATGCCTTTCGGCTACTCTGCTTTGATCTTCAGTAACACCTTGGTCATTAATGGTAGAGGTGGGAATGCATAGAGAGAATTCCAGCTGAAGTAGAGAGCATCCATTCTCCAGGCTTGAGGATGGTGTGTCCTCGAGCAGAACTTCTTCAGATGATGATTGAGGTGTGAGGCAAAGAGATCTATGTCCGGCCTTCCCCATGCATGAGTTATTTGTGAGAAAATGTCTGGATGCAACATCCATTCGTGCGGGTCCAAGATGTTTCTGCTTAGACTGTCCGCCAGAACATTGTCCTTGCCTGGAACAAACTAGGATTGCAACTGTATGTTCAGTTTCAGGGACTTTTCCCAAAGAGTCATTGTTAGTCTGCAGAGGGGGTAAGAATGCGTGCCTCCCTGTTTGTTTATGTACCACATAACAGTGGTGATGTCTGTCTTTATTAGCAGATGACTTTGCTGAAGAAATTTTCCGAAGGCCTCGACTGCATGAATCACTGCCAACATCTCTTTTTGATTGATGTGCAGATACACTTCCCGGGGTGCCCATTGCCCTTGAATGCATCTGCCCTCCATGTGCGCCCCCCATCCATGATCTGAGGCATCTGTTGTAATGGTTTGGCTTGTTTGAGGTTTGTTGAAAGACATGCCTTTGTTTAGCTGGCTTGCTTGTGCCCACCACAAAAATTCCTTTTGTAGACATGGAATGAGTGGAATAATTGCTTCTAAGTTATGGCTGTGTTGAGACCATAAACTTTTTAGGTACCATTGTAGTTTTCTCATGTGTAGTCTTGCCAGTGGAATCAGAAGCATGCAAGATGCCATGAAACCCAGGGCCTGCAGGATTTTCCTTGCAGTCATCTGGGTGTGCCTTGCTAGGCTTTTGAAGTAATCTGGTAATTGTTCTTGTTTTTCTTCTGTGAGGAAAGCCATTTGTGAGTTTGTGTCCAGTTTGGCTCCAAGAAAAATTATTTGTTGGGATGGCAGTGGTCTTGATTTTTGAATGTTGACTGTGTATCCCAAAGCTGTAGTAAGCGAATGACATAGTCCTAGTTTCTTATCAAAGCTTGCTTGCTGTCCGCTTGTATAAGGCAGTCGTCCAGGTAAGGGTATATTTGTATCCCCTGGAGTCTGCAATGTGCAATTACTGATGCCAGGCATTTCTTGAATACTCTGGGCACAGTAGATAAGCCAAAAGGCAATGCTGAGAATTGATAATGCTCTGACCCTGCAAGAAATCTGAGGTATCTTCTGCAACTTTGTCTGATTGGGACATGCAGGTATGCCTCCTTGAGGTCCAGAGTAACCAGCCAAGACCCCTTGCCCAGCATGGGAAGAAGTTGCTGTAACGTCAGCATTTTGAATTTTGGCACAATGAGAAAAGTGTTTAGAGTGGACAAGTCCAGTATAGGTCTCCATTGCTTTTCTTTTCTTGGAACAAGGAACAGTCTTGAGTAGAATCCCTGGCCTTGTTCCTGAGGAGGAACCTTTTCTATTGCTTTGATTTGTAGCAGCTTTGAAATTTGTATGAGTGCCTCTGCCCTTTGATTTTGTGGCAGGTTTGGCATGCCTTGTCTTGTTGGTAAGGTATGGAAGTGGAACCTGTAACCTTTGTCTATTATGTCCAGAATCCATTTGTCCTTTGTTAAAACGTGCCAATTTCTTGAAAATAAAGATAATTTTACGTCTAAAGGTGCTTCTCTTTGAGCCTTGGTCGGCAGTGTCAAAGTCAAGTCATTGTGAGTGTCCCTGTGGAGCAGTGGAAGTCCCTGCGCCACTTCTCTGATTAGTTGGTTGCCATTGGCAGCCCCTGTAGGAGCCTCGGTATTGCCCTCTACCTCGAGCACGCCTGTTTTTTCCCCTTTGGAACTTGTCAGTGTCTGGAAAGGACCAATTCTTCGAAGGCCAATTCCTGCTGAACCTTGGTGGCTGAACCTGGAGGAAATCTTTGACTGTTTGTACTGATTCAGCCTTTTCCTCAATTGATTTCAAGACATCCTGTGCATTAGCACCAAATAGCTTGTGTTTTTCCAGAGGTGCATCTGGAAGATTTACTTTAACATGATCTGGCAATGCCTGTTCTTTCAACCAAGCAGCCCCTGCCATAGCTGCCCTACATGAAGCTTCCAATGCATCATAACCACACTGAAGAAAATAATTGCTAACCTGCTGAGTATTATGAACCAAATCCTGCAAAGCCTTTCTATCTAAAGGCTCAGGAGAGGCTAACTTTTTCTGCAAATCATCCATCAAGAAATCCTGATACTGAAACATATGAAAAAGACAGTTAAGTGCCCTCATTGCAAGGGTGGTTGAGGTATAAACTTTTCTGCCCCACCTCTCCAGGGACCTAGATTCCCTGTCTGCGGGCAAAGGATTTTTGGCCGTGGAAGTGGCCACTCCTTTGGGCCCCTGGGAAATAGTTTCTAGATCAACAGAGTGGGCCTTAAAGAGATGTTTATGAGTTTCAGAAACCCTGTAATATCTGTCTGGCTTGACAGGAGCAGGAGGGAGAGAATCAGGAGAAGCACTGGAGTCTGAGTACACATCATCCAATACATCTAACACTGGTGGAATAGCTAAAGGCCTGTGCTGGGGTAACTTAAGGAAAGTACGAAGCCTTTTCCTGGAGTCGGAGAAATCCTGGCCCTGCCACTGAAAATGCTCTCTCATGGAGTGGAGAATTTCCCCGAAAGAAATATCCTCAGGAGGAGAGGCAGAGGGAATGGATTCATCAGCATCAGAATCCTCGTAGGCCTGGAAGGATTCTTCCTGGGAATCTGAATGGCCTGAGTCACCAGAGGCTTCATCTGAGGAAAGGGTATCTGTCTGCTCAACCCTAGGCCTTTTGTCTGCAGGTGGCTAAGAACCTCTGTCTGGATGAGCCTGAGAGCCTCTGATTAAAGAAATTAGATCTGCAGCTAAAGTCATGATCTGTTTATCAGAAGTGGGACCCTGGGAAAAAGATTTAGGAGGGTAAGACTTAGCCTGGCTGGCAGCCTTAGCACGTGTGTAGGCCTTGATGGACATAGACACCAGAGGCCTAGCTGCCCCACGTGCTGGAGTAGCTTTGTCCACCGGTATGGTGTCAGGCAAATCTTGGGCTTCGGTTTCAGGAGGAAAGTCAACAACCAGCACCGAAGTAGCCTCCGGGACCGAAGTGTGCAGTAAAGCGGTGTCGTCAGTCTGGAGCAGTTGAATTACCGCCTCCGAAGAGACCGATGCACTCGCGGTAGGTTTTGGCGTGGTGTCGGTGGAAGTCGTGGGCCGAGAATGTCGGTCCCGGTCCTTACGTTTTTTGGAAATATGTGCTGTCGGTTGTTCCGACGGCATGATATAAGAGTAATTTTCCCCAAAAAAGTCTTCAGCAAATTCTGCCCGGCGCCTGAGTGTGCGCTTATTGAAGCAAGCACAGGCAGCACAGGCCGAGACGTCGTGGTCTGGGCCAAGGCAGGGAAGGTAGTAAGAATGGAAGTCCTTATGAGGTATTTGTTTACCACAAGACAAACAGTTATTAACTTTCGCAGTTTTACCTGACATCGGCCGAGGCAAGAAAAGGTTCCCCAACGAGGTACTTAGCTTTTTGATGACTTCGGTAACTGAAAACACAGGAGCTGGCCGACCGGCACTTGCGAACTGCTTCTGCTTCGGGCACCGCGCGGCAAGAAAGACTGGAGAAGATGGTGCTGGCTGATGCTTTTATACCCCAGCCACACTGATGTCGGGGAAAGGGCGACATCAGCCGACGCCAGACCCGGACTTTGGAATCCGGCCGACCGAAGGGCTGCCTGAGGCAGGACAACCCATATGTCAGGACTGCAGTTGCATTCTTGAAGGACATCTGTAGTAGGTCATGCAAAATGGCATTTCAGTTGTTACTGCACAATGTGGTAAGTGTTTGTCTTACACCTCATTCTACACCCAATTAAAGTACAGTTGTGTACACATCATAAATGTAGATGTTAAGAGTGTATTCACTTTTGCAGTCCTGACTGTTGAGATTTTCTGCCATGAAATCCCTTGGTTAGCCCGATTACCAGAGAAAATGGTTTTCACCTCCTAGGCTGGCAGACCCCCTAACAAACATCAGTACGCTCAGGTATAAAGGGAGCCAGCCTGCGTCATCATTTCGGTATTTTCTTGATCCACTTAAAAAGGAGCCTCCAAGTGTACCATAGAAGGATCAAGTTAGAGTGGATACAAGGAGGCCCCAAGTGTAACTAAACTGGCCAAGGCAGAACGGACCCAAACCTGGCTTGGGAGGTGTAGGGCCCTTGGTTGATTCTAGTAGCTACCTAGTAGGCTTAGGGGATAGGTGGGAAGGAAAGAAGACTGCAACACTAAATACACACGATCATCTACATTTATGGTAAGTGTACGCAACTGTACTACGTTCTTCTCGTTTCACTGTTGCAGCCCTGACTGCTGAGAAGATTCCCAAAGCTTTAGAGAGGATGGAAGGAGATTAAGGAGAGGATTCCCTGCATGACTGCAGATGCAAAACTTGCTCTAGATTTGGAAAAGTTTGCCAGATGGTTGTGCCTAGTGAAGGTATGCACAGAAGACCAAGTGGCAAAAAGTCCTTAGTGGGAAACCCTTTGAGGAACAATGAAGTAGTAGCTGTGGTCCTAGTAGAGTATGGCCTATTTAAATCGGAGGCTTTTTGCCATGACGGCTGTAACAGAAAGAGATGCAGTGGGAAATCCACTTTGAAATGGTCTGTTTAGAAGCTGTTTTTTCTTCCGAGCCTGGGGCAGAGGTAATGAACATCTAGTCCGTTTTTCTCAACGATTCTGTCCTGTGCAGGTAGAAGCGTAACATCCTATGTACATCCAGACAGTGCAGTAATTTTTCCCCTCTGTTTTTAGGGTTAAGAAAGAAGGTAGGTAGATGAATGGCCCACTTCATAGGCACATTAGTAACCATCTTAGGCATGATGGAAGGATTAGTTCAGAGGGAGATCTTGTCTTTATGGAAGATAACGAAAGGCTCCACTACTATTAGGACCTGGAGCTCTGAGACCCTCAAGGCCAGTGATAGCTAGCAGTAAGGCTATTTTCCAGGTAAGAAACTTTAAGGTGGTAGATGCTGCAGGCTCAAAAAGTGGCAAAGTTAATTTTTCTAGGGCAAAGTTCGGGTCTCAAGGGCGGGTGGGTTTACTCCTGGAGGGCCTAATGTTAACAGCTCCCTTTAGAAATTGCTTCAGTAAAGGGTTAGAATAAATGGGAGAATGACTAGGGATGTGGGCAGAGATGGCTGACGCATATATCTTGATGGAGGAATAAGAGAAACCTTTCTCCAGTAGTTTGGCCAGGTACTCCAGAATGTTAGACATGTTAACAGAACTTGGCTGAAGCTGGTGCTTCTGGCACCAAACCAAGAATCTTTTCCAATTGGCTGAGTAAGATTTTATGGTACTAGGCCTTCTAGACTCTTTTAAAATGGTCTGTACCTGCTGACTCGAATTGGAGGTGCAGCAGGGCACTGTGGAATAAACTAGGCTGACAGACTGAAGATTGGGGTGCACAATCCTCTTCTTGTTTTGGGTGAGGAGAGCAACCCGCTGTGGTAACATCAAAGGTTTTTGACTGGTGAGCTGGCGGAGGAAAAGGAAACAGTGCGACCTGGGCCAGTCCAGTGCTATCAGAATAGCCTTTGGGCCCTCCTCTCTGATCTTCAGAAGCATTAGAGGCAACAGGGGTAATGATGGGAAGGAATAAATGAAGAGGTGTGTCCAAAAGAAGATGAAGGCATCTGTTCTCCATGTAGATGTCTGTCTTGTCCTGGTGCAGAACCTCTACAGCATTATGCTTGCTGGCTAATATGTCCATTGCAGGACCCCCATTGCTGTGTTATTGGGTGGAAAATTTCAGATGGATTCCTGCTAAGGTGATCTGCCATGGTATTCTTTTTGCCTGGCAAGTATTGTGCCATGAGGTGCAGGGCTAGGGATTGTGCTGTCTCCTATATTTCCACGGCTAAAAGACACAGGGGGTAAGAATGCCTGCCTCCCTGCCTGTTTATGTACCACATGACTGTGGTATTATCTGTTTGGACTAATAGGACCCCTGGGGTCTCATCTGCCCTTGAAAGCCATTAAACCGTTTTGTACAGCCATGACTTCTTTCAAATATATGTTCCACCTTCTGTGTTGAGCAGGCCATAACACTTGAGTTTGGAGGTACTGGATATGGGCCCTCATGCTGTCTCCGAGGCATCTGTGGTGATGATTTGGGCTTGGGGCAAGACTCTGAAAGGTAGACCCAGATTTTGTGAACAAGCATGTGCCCACCAAGCAAACTCCTGCTTGAGGCAAGGTATCAAGGGTATTTGGGGGTCCAGTTACTGACAGCTCTGCCACCACATGATCTTCAGGTACCACTGCATCTTCCTCATATGCAGTCTGGCTAGGGGTACGGTGAGAATACAGGATGCCATGAACCCCAGTGCTTTGAAGAACTCCCTGGCTGTGATGTTTGATTTTACTGTATCTGAGGGAAGTAACTGGTTAAATAGGAGACCTTGCGTGGGGGAGTAAGGCCCTCTGGAGGGAAAAGTCCAGGAGAGCTACTAGGAAGACTATCTGGATGGGACCAGGTTGGATTTCTTGAGGTTTAGAGTGAACCCCCAAGAAGTCAGGAGGTCCTGTGTGAATTTCAGATCCTTGTTGATCTTTGGAATGTCTGCAGCTTGTACTAGGCAACCGTTCAGGTAAGGGTAAATCTGGACCCCTTTGGTTCTGAAGTAAGCAATCACTAGTGCCAAACACTTTGTGAAAACCATTAGAGCAGTGGAAAACCCCAAGGGAAGTGGTGAAAACTGACAGTGTAAGTAGGCACCCTTCAGGTCTACTGAGACCATAAACGCCTGAGGAGTTATAATAGGCAGTATTTTTTTAAGTGTCAGCATTGATGAACTTTGGTATCCTGAGGAACTGGTTTAAGCTGGATTGGTCCAGAATAGGATATCAAGATCCTTATTTTCTTGGGACTGGGAATAATCTCAAATAAAAGCCTTTCCTTTTTTGTTCCTCTGGAACTGGCTCCACTGCTCACTGAGAACACAGAAAGTACAGTTTTGTACCTACCATAAATGTAGATGTTCGAAGATCCACATTGCTGAAGTCCTTACACTTGGGTAGTCCGCTGTCCTCGGTCGGCCCGAATATCAAAGTATTAGGCTGACGTCGGTCAAGGCGCTTAAGACTGACATCAGAACGTCAGGGTACAAATGCGCATGACCGACGTCATATCCTCAGTCTTTTCTTGCCCCAGATGTCAGAAGCCCCTAAACAGAAAGGTCAAAACCAAAAGACAGCAAAAAAGCAACCAACCACCCTTGCACTAAACATATGTACAATATATACAATATCCACAATATTTACAACCCAAACCACACAACCACCTCTAATTACAGAGAGGAAGGAGGGAGGGTAAATTGGACTGCAGCAATGTGGATCTTCGAACATCTACATTTATGGTAGGTACAAAACTGTACTATGTTCTTCATCTCACATTGCTGCAGTCCTTACACTTGGGTAGAATCCCAAAGCAGAGGTAAGGGAGGATGGCAACACTATAAAGCAGTAGGAGCTGCCAAAATGCCCTGTAAAATTGCAGTGGCAAAACCAGCCCTAGATTTAGAGTAAAGTGGAAGGTGGTAATGCTTAGAGAAAGTATGTACTGAACTCCAAGTAGCTGCCTCCAAAATATCTTTAGTTGCCACCCCCCTTAAAAAGGCTGTAGAAGTGGCAGTAGCCCTAGTGGAATGAGGCCTAATCCCAGCTGGAATCTCCTTACCATGATGGGAATAACAGAAAGCAATACAAAACCCAATCCACTTAGAAATAGTTTGTTTTGACACAGGCTTGCCCTGAGAACCCAAAGCAAAAGAAACAAATAACTGCTGAGACTGCCTGAACCCTTTAGTTCTGCTCAAATAATATCGCAACTGCCTGTGTACATCCAAGGTGTGCAAAATCTTTTCCCCTTTATTTTGGGGGTTTGCATAAAAAGTAGGCAAATGAATAGTTTGGTTTAAAGCCACACTAGAAACCACTTTAGGCATAAAGGAAGGATTAGTACGTAAAGATACCCTATCCTTATGGAAAATTAAGAAAGGCTCAACTGCCATAAGGGCCTGCAATTCAGAAACCCTTCTCGCAGAGGTAATGGCCAACAAAAAAGCAGTCTTCCATGATAAATATTTCAACTCGGCAGTAGCTGCAGGCTCAAAAGGTTGTAGAGTGAGTTTCTCCAACACAAAATTGAGATCCCAAGCAGGAGTAGGAGCTCTACGTGGGGGTCTTATATTCTTTGCCCCTCTAAGGAATTGCTTAAACAAAGGATGAAAAAACAATGGTGGGTCACAGTCATAGTGAGCAGAAATTGCTGCAGCATGAACCTTAATAGAAGAGAAGGACAAACCTTTGTCCAGTAACTCAGCAAGATATTGAAGAGCCACACTTAAATTAGGCTTAGAAACATCAAATTCCTTTGCTGCACTCCAAAACAAAAATCTCTTCCATTTATCTGCGTACACTTTCCTTGTACTAGGCCTTCTGGCCTCCAAAATAACATTCAAAACTTGCTGCGGAAGCTGAGACCCTCCAGGGTTTAAAACAGAATATGCCAGGCTGTTAGGTGAAGAGAGTGAAGTTTGACATTGAGTAAATGACTGTTCTCCTGAGACAGCAGGTGTGGAATCGAAGGCAAAGGCCATGGAGGCTCCCGCACCAGACTTCTCAGTAATGGGTACCAGTGCTGTCGAGGCCAATCTGGAGCTATTAAAATCATCTTTGGCTTGTCCTGTCTGACCTTTAGAAGTACCTTTGGGAGGAGAGGCAGAGGTGGAAAGGCATACACATGAAGATTGCTCCAATTGAAAGAAAGAGCATCCACTTTCCAAGCTGTGGGATGAAACCTTTTTGTGCAAAACTTTGGCAGCTGGTAGTTTAGTGGAGAAGCGAACACTCTATGTCTGGAGTTCCCCATGACACTGTCAATTTCTGAAATACACGAGGATCCAATTTCCACTCGTGGGGATCCATAATTCGTCTGCTCAACACATCTGCTAAGGAGTTCTGTGCTCCCGGCAGAAACCTTGCCTGAAGATTTAGCTGTAAACTGAGAGCAGTCTCCCACAAAATCATTGCTTGTCTGCATAGAGGATAAGAATGTGTTCCCCCTTGCTTGTTGATGTACCACATGAGAGTTGTGTTGTCTGTTAGAACCAACACCTGCCCTGGAAGAAGTAAATCCTTGAAAGCTATTAATGCAAATTGGACTGCTAACATCTCCTTCAAGTTGATATGTAGATGTTGTAGTCTGGCAGGCCACGTGTCTTGTATCCACTTTCCATTTAGATGAGCTCCCCAAGCTTTGTCTGAGGCATCTGTCGTTAGAATCTGACTCGCCTCTGGCCGGGTCACAGAGAGTCCCTTGTTTAGGTGACATTCCTGAGCCCACCACAAAAATTCCTTTTGAATGCAAGGTATTATCTGAATGACAGTGTCCATATCTTGGCAGTGCTGTGTCCATACATTTTGAGATACCATTGTAGCTTCCTCATATGCAGTTTGGCATTGGGAAGCACCAGAATACAAGATGCCATGAACCCCAAGGCTTGAAGGACTGTCCTTGCAGTCAGCCTGGACTGATGAGACAATTGATGGAAGTAAAGGGAAAGATTCTTTTGTTTGTCCGGGGTCAAAGAGGCCATCTGGGATGCTGTATTCAGTCTCACACCCAGAAAGCACATGTCCTGAGAGGGTACTAGACTGGACTTTATTTCGCTCACAGAATACCCCAGGCATCTTAGCACTGCTATCACATATTGCAAATGATGAAGAAGTTCGTCCTTTCCTTGGGCCAGAATCAGGCAATCGTCCAAATAAGGATAGATCTGTATTCCTTTCAGCCTGAAGAAAGCTATCACTGGAGCCAGAACCTTCGTGAACACTCTGGGCGCAGTAGATAAGCCAAAGGGCAATGCAGAGAACTGATAATGAGAAGTCCCAGCTCGAAAACGCAGATACTTCCTGCAACTTAGCCTGATAGGAACATGAAGGTAAGCCTCCTTGAGATCCAGAGTCACCATCCAGTGATCTTTGCCCAGCAGAGGTAAAAGCTGTTGTAACGTCAACATTTTGAACTTGGGAATGTCCAGATAAGTGTTGAGGATAGATAAATCCAAAATTGGTCTCCACGTGTTCCCCTTCTTTGGTACTAGGAACAGGCGAGAATAAAATCCTAGGCCCACTTCTGGCAGAGGGACCGGCTGTATGGCCCCTATTTGAAGCAGCAGAGAAATTTGTTTGTGAGCCTCTATTCTTTGCTGAGAAGGAACGTCTGGCATGCCTTTGAAAGGAGGCAAGGTATGGAAATAAAACTTGTAACCTTGGTGTATGATATCCAATACCCATCTGTCCTGGGTAATTAAACTCCAATTTCCTTTGAAGAGTGCCAACCTTCCTCCCAAAGGCGCTGCCAGACAAGAAGGCTCTGGCAGCTGAAAAGGTAGGTCATTGGGCCTGTTTACGAAAGGACTGGCCCCTGCCCTCCCCCGAAGACTGTGCAGGTGAACTCCCTGTTCTAGGTCTGAAAGAGCCCTGAGCTCTGCCCCTACCACGTCTAGATCTTCCCCTAGACTGTAAATCATAAGAAGGGTACGTCCACCCCTTAGCAGGCCAATTCCTACTAAACTTTGGAGGCTGAACTTGCAAAAAATCTTTAACAGCCTCCATAGACTTAGCCTTGTCTTCCATTTTCTTTAAAACTGCCTCCACAGGTGAACCAAACAACACATCAGACTGTAAAGGAGCATCTAAAATCCTTGACTTAACATGGTCAGATAAATTCTGATCCCTCAGCCAGGCGTGCCTGCGAAGAACTGACCCAGTGGCAGCCACCCTAGAAGAGGCCTGTACAGCATCAAAACCACATTGTAAAGAATGCTTACCCACCTGTTCAGAAACATGTACCAAATCTTGCAATTCTTTACACTCAATGCCTTCAGCCAGAGCCTCTACCTTAGACTTTAATTGAGAAAGAAGATAATTTTGATATTTCAACATGTGAAACTGGCAATTCAAAGCCCTCATAGCTAAGGTGGAAGAAGTATAGACTTTCTTTCCCCATCTATCCAAAGCTCTGGCCTCTTTATCTGGAGGAACCGGATTCTTTACAACAGAGGCCTTGACGCCCTTAGGTCCCTGACTAACAGTTTCTGGGTCTGCTCTAGGACTCTTATAAAGATATTTATGAGCTTCAGGCACCCTGTAATACCTGTCCGGTTTAACAGGAGCAGGAGGCAAAGAATCAGGATTAAGTGAAGCCTCTGCAAACACATCTTCCACAACATCCAGAACAGGTGGTATAGCCAAAGGACTATGCTGGGGTAAAAGCAAAAATTCCCTAAGCCTTTTCCTGGAATCAGAGAAGTCCTGACCTTCCCACTTAAAATGTTCCCTCATGGAATGAAGAGTCTCTGAAAAAGAAAAATCCTCTGGAGGAGAAGCAGAAGGAGTAGAATCATCCACATCAGAATCAGAATATGGAGAATACTCCTGCAAGTCTTCAGTCAAGACTCTGAAACATCCAAGCCTGCTCAAAACTCCCCAACTCTGGTTCCACCCTAGGCCTCTTATCAGGAGGGGGCAAAGAACCTCTAATCAAAGTAATTAAATCTTCTGCCATTTTAAGCATGTGCTTCTTGGGCACAGACCCTGATGAACTAGGAGTGACACCAACAGAAGCTAAACCTGGCCTGCCTCTGGGAGAAGCCTTGGAAACAGAAGGAGAGGGCCTAACCACCCTAGGAAGGGAGGGGAGTACAGTAACCTGAGAAGCCCCTTCAGCCTGACCTGCCTCTTGAGAGGCCACATCCTGCAATATCAAAGTCTCCCCCTGGGACTCCAGAGAAGCCTCCAGTGGAACCACCGGTTCCACTGACGCCTCTAAGGAACCGGCGTCCGGTACGGACGACTCTTCTAGCCTGGGTTTAGCTGCTTTGTCTTTGCGCTTCTTCGAAGAAGCGGGCGTCGGAGCATCCGACGGCATATTATAATTGCACCGCTTCCCGAAGACCAACCTGGCACAATCTAACCTTCGCTTAATAGTGCGTTTATTAAACCTAGCACAAAAGCGACACCCAACAACGTCGTGCTCAGGCCCCAAACAAGGAATACACAAAGTATGATAATCTCTATGCGGTGTCTGTTTCCCACAAGAAATACAGTTATTCACTTTTTCTGACATCCGGTAAACCACTGAGGCAAGAAAAAACTAAAATATTCCAACGGGTACTTAGCCAACTTTGACTCGGTCTGAAACTCCGACCAAAATTTCAGAACGCCGAACGGCACTTGCAACGCTGCTTCTGCATCGGACCATGCGGCAAAAAAGACTGAGGATATGACGTCGGTCATGCGCATTTGTACCCTGACGTTCTGATGTCAGTCTTAAGCGCCTTGACCGACGTCAGCCTAATACTTTGATATTCGGGCCGACCGAGGACAGCGGACTACCCAAGTGTAAGGACTGCAGCAATGTGAGATGAAGAACATCATGTACTTGTTCGAGAGCCTGAGTTTTTTGATTTGAGGATACATCTGGGAAACCTGAGTATACCAAGGGCTCTTTGAAAGTGAGTGTAACCATTTGCAATAATGTTTAGAACCCACTGATCTGAAGTAAGGTGGGTCCAGTTTTGGAGCAAGAGAGAGAGTCTGTCTTCCCCCTAGTTTTGGGGTGGTGGTGGGAGGGTGGAGTGGAGGGAGAGAATCATAATTGCTCTCTGGCTGGGGACTGTGACCTAGAACTCCTTTGCCTGGGTGTTTCAGAGGTCCATTGCCTTGATCTCCGTTAGTGATGCCTTTGCCTGGAAGGTTAGTTCTGTTGAGGCCTTCTCTGTTCACTCCAAGGCTGGGCAGGAAAGGACCAATGCTTGGCTGGGAAGTTCCTGCTGAACTTGAGTGGTTGTACTTGCAGGAAAGTTCTTAACTGTGTGCATGGACTTTGCCTTGTCTTCCAACTTTTTGAGTATTGCTTCAACAGTAGGGCCAAAATGTCTGTCTTTGTCAAGGGCAGCATCCATAAGTTTAACTTTTACATGATCAGGAAGAGATTGCTCCCTAAGCCATGAATGGCTTCCATTTGATGAACTAGTACCTTCAGGATGCCTCCATGGCATCATAACCACAATGCAAACCGTGTTTAGCCACCTGGGAAGTGGAGTGACAAAAGTCCAAAAGTTCCCTAGAATGATTTTATCTCCCATGGTTGAAATGTTTTGCTCGAGTTGATCCAGGATGGCATGTTGATATTTGATCATATGGAACTGACAGTTAAGGGCCCTCGTATACAGGGTAGCAGAGGTGTACACCTTTTTTCCGAACCTGTCTAGGGCCCTACTCTCCTTGTCTCTGTGCAGGGGATTCATGGAGGCACTGGCCCTACTCCTTTTAGGCCCTGGAGTAACAACATCTGGATCAGCCAAAGGATTTTTAAATAAGTATTTATAGGTGTCTTTCAATTAGGGACGTCATGGTCTGGGACTAAGCAAGCAATACAAAGAGTATGGAAGTCTCTGTGTGGGATTTGTTTACCACAGCGGAGACAATTATTTACTTTATCCGGCATGAGTTAAGTGAAATAGAAAAGAGTTCCCCAATGGGGTACTTTATCTTCCTGACGATAACTTCTGTCTGATGCGGACTGATCATCACACTTACATAGTGCTTCAGGCTCCAGAGGTAAGAAAAGACTGAAGTGATGATGTAGGCTGGCTCCCTTTATACCTGAGCATACTGATGTTGATACAAACTCAAACGGCTTCAGGTACACTGAGGTGCCCAAAAACACACAACAGCAAAAGTAAATTAAGGCACCAAAGTTACACACTGGAAATCAGTCACAGTACTTTATTGCAGAAAACAAACGGTAAGCGCTTTCACAACTTGATGTTGCTTCATCAGACCACATCACTACAACTGATGCTTGGTTAAATACTAAGACAATTAGTATGACATCACAATTTAAAGAAATATTTCCCCACAGACAAAAAAACATATACCAATATCTATAAGAAAAATTACATAAAAGATATAGAAAAAGTATATATATACATACAGAAAAAGTATATATATATATATATATACACATATATATATATATACACATATATATATATATATATATATATATATATATATACATACACAGTAAAGGGATATTTTAAATATTTAAAAAAAGGGAATGTCATCCCTGATGGTTATTGGTAATAATCATTAATATATATATATATATATATATATATATATATATATATATATATATGTATGTATATATATATATATATATCTATATATATGTATGGATATATACATATATATGTATATATATGTATATATATATATATATATATATATATGTATGTATATATATGTATATATATATATATATATATATGTATATATATGTATATATATATATATATATATGTATATATATGTATATATATATATATATATATATATATGTATACACATATGCATGTACACACACATTTTGCGCACATATAACCATAATAATACAATAAAAAACTCATACTTAGTGTTTAAGGCGCCTTTGCCTTAAGGTAAGGAACTAATGAGGTACAACCATTCAAACCAGGATATCTATCTGCTTGTAACTTGGTGATCCATTGTTGTTCTAATTCTTCAGTGTGGTTATCTATATCACCAACTCTATTTGTCCTTACTATCTGTTGTAAGATTAAAAATTTAAATCAATGACTACTGTCCGTATTCAGGACATGATTAGCTAGAGCATTTGATTGCTTCTGGTTCCGTATGTCCCTTATATGTTCTAACATTCTTTCTTTAAAGCTCCTATTTGTTTGCCTACATAATAGGCATGGCATACTTGACAAAAACAAAAATAAACAACATCGGCACTTTTACAATCATAATAATTCTTCGTATAAAGTTTAAAACATAATGTACTCATTTTTAGTGTAGATATGCTGACAAGCAGCACAATTCCTGCACGGAAAAGTGCCCTGTCTGTTTGAGAAATTCTTTCTAAATGACTGATGTTCTCTATTACAGAGCTGCTGCTTTAAAGACACATTATTTCTAAAAAAAGAAGTTATGTACTCACCGTAACGTTCCATCTGAGTAGATACTTCATTTGTCTGCAACCTGTTGGTAGTCGGATCCGACCTCGGATCCGAACAGGCAGCTTTCCAAGCTTCAAGATCTGAGCTCCTAGCTCCTCCCCCCTACCCATAATCCCTTACTACCAACCACATTACCTCAGATCGGTTATTTTGCCCTAAAGGCTAAAGACGGAGAAGAAATTCTCCAAGGAACAATGCCTTACCGAGGTTCGGGGGATGGCAGGGGGGGTCGGTTGCAGACAAATGAAGTATCTACTCAGATGGAACGTTACGGTGAGCACATAACTTCTTTATCTGAAGTAGTTACTTCATTTGATCTGCAACACATGTATCAGCGGTTGCAAAATAGAATGGAAACCATTGATAACGATGAAGAATTTGTATTCCTTACCATGGACATTGAATCTCTTTTTACTAGTATTCCAAATGTTTGGGGAATTGAAAAAATAAGAGAATTCCTCTATATGAATAAGAAGCTGACTACTAATAAGATTATGCTAGTCTGTGCACTACTGGAGATTATACTTGAAAATAACATTGTAACCTTTCAGGATCAATTTTTTCTACAGAAGATTGGCGTAGCTATGGGCACTTCGTGTGCTAACAGCTACGCCAATCTGTCATTAGTATGATGGGAAGAACAATATGTTTTGTCAGATGTTAATCCATTTTTTGGCTATATTCTCTGGTACGTACATTTCGTGGATGATGTTTTTGTCTTGTGGAAAGGGCATGGTGGAAATATCAGTAATTTCATTGATTACTTGCATAGTACTACAGACTTTTTGAAGTTTACCTTTACTTTTTCTGATACATGTGTTGACTTTCTGGATGCGAGTGTCACCCATACTGACTTAAAGCAGATAAGAACTAGTATTTATCACAAACCTACAAGAACCAATGCCTGTCTTCACATGTCGAGCATGCACCCGAGACACATACCTAGAAATGTCCTTAAAGGACAAGTCTATAGAACTCTACACCTACATAATAATGATGAAGAGGCAGCAGTTGATTTAAATAAATTGCAAGTCGAATTTCAAACAAGAGGCTATTCTAGCTCAGAAATTACTAGAGTGATAGCAGATGCATGGAAATTGAGATCTACAAGATGTAAACCATACATGAGCTCTTATGGTGCTGATACAAGTATATCTTATGATACAAGTATTGATAGAAATAAGTTTAGAGTAGTTTTTAGATTTGCAAGTGACATCAATATGTATACGGAAATTATTAAAAAGAATTGGCACTTACTACATGAAATACCAGGTCCGGTTTCCACAGTTGATGACACCCCAAACTTCAGTTTTAGAAATAATGTGTCTTTAAAGCAGCAGCTCTGTAATAGAGAACATCAGTTGTTTAGAAAGAGTTTCTCAAACAGACAGGGCACTTTTCCGTGCAGGAATTGTGCTTCTTGTCAGCATATCTACACTAAAAATGAGCACATTCATCTTGTGAAATGTTTTAAACTTTATACGAAGAATTATTATGATTGTAAAAGTGCCGATGTAGTTTACTTTTGTTTTTTGCCAAGTATGCCATGCCTATTATGTAGGCAAAACAAATAGGAGCTTTAAAGAAAGAATGTTAGAACATATAAGGGACATACAGAACCAGAAGCAATCAAATGCTCTAGCTAATCATGTCCTGAATACGGACAGTAGTCATTGTTTTAAATTTTTAATCTTACAACAGATAGTAAGGACAAATAGAGGTGGTGATATAGAAAACCACACTGAAGAATTAGAACAACAATGGATCACCAAGTTACAAGCAGATAGATATCCTGGTTTGAATGGTTGTACCTCATTAGTTCCTTACCTTAAGGCAAGGCGCCTTAAACACTAAGTATGAGTTTTTTATTGTATTATTATGGTTATATGTGCACAAATATGTGTGTGTACATGCATATGTGTTTTTATATATATATATATATATATATATATATATATATATATATATATATATATTTTAATGATTATTACCAATAACCATCAGGGATGACATCCCCCCCCCCCTTTTTTTTTTTAAATATTTAAAATATCCCTTTATTGTGCATATATATACTTTTTCTGTATGTATATATATATATATATACTTTTTCATTATCTTTTATGTAATTTTTCTTATAGATACTGGTATATGTTTTTATGTCTGTGGGGAAATATTTCTTTAAATTGTGATGTCATACTAATTGTCTTAGTATTTAACCAAGCATCAGTTGTAGTGATGTGGTCTGATGAAGCAACATCAAGTTGTGAAAGCGCTTACCGTTTGTTTTCTGCAATAAAGTACTGTGACTGATTTCCAGTGTGTAACTTTGGTGCCTTAATTTACTTTTGCTGTTGTGTGTGTTTGGACACCTCAGTGTACCTGAAGCAGTTTGAGTTTGTATTTTCAGTTCCTATTTTTATTTGGCTAAAGACACACTGTACGTGGATATAATATGGACATGGATACCAACCAAGAATCATCTAATGAACATTGTCGATTTTTAAAGCTTCTTGAAGTACCAGTGAATCCATTATTAAACACTGATGTACAGGCAAGTACAGTGGATATTGGTTCAGAGATGGAAAAAATGATGCAAGTACAGTGGATATTGGTTCAGAGATGGAAAAAATGCTGGAGTTCCAGGCACAATATAGAGGGCTAGAAAACCTCCTATACAAGTACAAATGACTACAATGGCAAAGACTACACCTACAAGCTTCACTGGAAGTTAAAGTAATACCTCGAGGTCTACGTATATTAAATATGCCAACTTATGGGAATACATATCCTGAACTCTTACGTAAGTGGCAAGAATTGAATTTATCTTTTAGCTCCAAGTATAAGGAGCTTCTTATAGAGTTTTTTACACTTCTTGAAACTGAGATGAAAACTGAAATTGTGACACTAGAAAACCAGATATCTGTAACCTTTCCTGCTACTATTACCCTTAATAAAATGGGCCAGTTGCAGGAAAGCATTAGTGCCTATGAGAAAAAGCTTCAAAATGTTAAATTAAATAAATTAAATGGAGATAAAACTGATTTTAGAAACAATAATGTCTTCTCATGGCCGAGAGACCCTATAGATAGAACCCCTTCGTATAATCCTGTTACAGTGAATAGAGAGACTAGTAGGACACTAAATACTGAGACACAGGCTTCCACTTCCGGTTTTCGTGCTAACGAGACGAGTGAAAGTATGGCAATACAACAAAATTATCAAGAACATGTTAAATCTCGTGTTCCTACTCTCCAAGTTGCATCCTTTGCTTCTATAGTGAATGTGAATACATCTACTTCGAATATGGACAAAAATTCAAAGTCAGAAGAACGAAGGAATGCTAACACTATAGGTAAGACTCCAATAGACACTTTACAAGCAAATGCCACAGATACTAGCATTTTTTTTTTTTTAGAGAATTTGAAAGTGGGAGAATTCACTTTGAAAGCAGCTCTCCCATTCAGAGCTCCAGCCAAAAACAATCCCAATATGGGAAAGACAGCAAGGGAACATCAAATGGACAGAACTGCACACTTTTCAAAGAAAAGGAGGATGTAAGAACTGATCTTATTGTTAACATTTCTTCCTTTACTCTAACTAATGAACAGAATAGTTTGCTTAAGAAGGGTTTGTCTTTTATACCTGCCAGGAAGGCAGATTTAACTGAAATGTTAACAGACTTGAAATTGCTTGGTAGGAATTTATCGTTAAAATGCATGTTTCGTAACAATGAAAATGTCAATGTAAATATATACAAGAAACCTAGCACTTTTGTACCTCCTACCCCTCCAGGCATACAAAGATTTTTAGATATCTGTGAAAATGCTTTTAATGAAGCTTATACTCCTGGTATGCAAGGCTGCACCTTTCATAATTTAAATGCAGAAGAATATAGGGCTCAACATGAATTGCAGGATTTACATTCTCTTATTATTAAACAAGCAGATAAAGGTGGTAAAATTGTATTAATGGACAAAGATTTATATGTTAACCAGATGAAGGTTTTGCTATTAGATACTTGTACCCATCAAATGCTGACAAAAACAGCTGTAATTGCTATCATTGATTTAGTGTTTGATTTATTGATTACAGGACTAATTGATGAATCCTTATTTACTTATTTTTCAGTACAAAAACCTCTAGTTCATCGGATTTATAGACTCCCTAAAATCCATAAACATCCCACGGTTCCTCCTTTACCCCCCATCGTATCAGGAGCAGGATGGTGCACTGAGCCCCTATTTATTTATGTAGAAGGTATTTTACATGAGTTCTTGGATAGCTGTTATACAGTTCTTAGAGATACAAAAATGTTTTTTACAGCGGTTGCAAAATAGAATGGAAACCATTGATAATGATGAAGAATTTGTATTCCTTACCATGGGCATTGAATCTCTTTTTACTAGTATTCCAAATGTTTGGGGAATTGAAAAAATAAGAGAATTCCTCGATATGAATAAGAAGCTGACTACTAAGAAGATTATGCTAGTCTGTGCACTATTGGAGATTATACTTGAAAATAACATTGTAACCTTTCAGGATCAATTTTTTCTACAGAAGATTGGCGTAGCTATGGGCACTTCGTGTGCTAACAGCTACGCCAATCTGTCATTAGTACGATGGGAAGAACAATACGTTTTGTCAGATGTTAATCCATTTTTTGGCTATATTCTCTGGTACGTACGTTTCGTGGATGATATTTTTGTCTTGTGGAAAGGGCATGGTGGAAATATCAGTAATTTCATCGATTACTTGCATAGTACTACAGACTTTTTGAAGTTTACCTTTACTTTTTCTGATACATGTGTTGACTTTCTGGATGCGAGTGTCACCCATACTGACTTAAAGCAGATAAGAACTAGTATTTATCACAAACCTACAAGAACCAATGCCTGTCTTCACAGGTCAAGCATGCACCCGAGACACATACCTAGAAATGTCCTTAAAGGACAAGTCTATGGAACTCTACGCCTACATAATAATGATGAAGAGGCAGTAGTTGCTTTAAATAAATTGCAAGACGAATTTCAAACAAGAGGCTATTCTAGCTCAGAAATTACTAGAGTGATAGCAGATGCATGGAAATTGAGATCTACAAGATGTAAACCATACATAAGCTCTTATGGTGCTGATACAAGTATATCTTATGATACAAGTATTGATAGAAATAAGTTTAGAGTAGTTTTTAGATTTGCAAGTGACATCAATAAGTATACGGAAATTATTAAAAAGAATTGGCACTTACTACATGAAATACCAGGTTTTGTTTCCACAGTTGGTGACACCCCAAACTTCAGTTTTAGAAATAATGTGTCTTTAAAGCAGCAGCTCTGTAATAGAGAACATCAGTCGTTTAGAAAGAATTTCTCAAACAGACAGGGCACTTTTCCGTGCAGGAATTGTGCTGCTTGTCAGCATATCTACACTAAAAATGAGTACATTCATCCTGTGAAATGTTTTAAACTTTATACAAAGAATTATTATGATTGTAAAAGTGCCGATGTTGTTTATTTTTGTTTTTGCCAAGTATGCCATGCCTATTATGTAGGCAAAACAAATAGGAGCTTTAAAGAAAGAATGTTAGAACATATAAGGGACATACGGAACCAGAAGCAATCAAATGCTCTAGCTAACCATATCCTGAATACGGACAGAAGTCATTGTTTTAAATTTTTAATCTTACAACAGATAGTAAGGACAAATAGAGGTGGTAATATAGAAAACCACACTGAAGAATTAGAACAACAATGTATCACCAAGTTACAAGCAGATAGATATCCTGGTTTGAATGGTTGTACCTCATTAGTTCCTTACCTTAAGGCAAGGCGCCTTAAACACCAAGTATGAGTTTTTTATTGTATTATTATGGTTATATGTGCACAAAATGTGTGTGTACATGCATATATATATATATATATATATATATATATATATATATATATATATATATATATATATAATATATATTTAAATATATATATATATATATATATTAATGATTATTACCAATATATTCCCCTTTTTTTAAATATTTAAAATATCCCTTTATTGTGTATATATATATATACTTTTTCTGTATGTATATATATATATATATAAATATATATATACTTTTTCTATATCTTTTATGTATTTTTTCTTATAGATATTGGTATATGTTTTTATGTCTGTGGGGAAATATTTCTTTAAATTGTGATGTCATACTAATTGTCTTAGTATTTAACCAAGCATCAGTTGTAGTGATGTGGTCTGATGAAGCAACATCAAGTTGTGAAAGCGCTTACCATTTGTTTTCTGCAATAAGTACTGTGACTGATTTCCAGTGTGTAACTTTGGTGCCTTAATTTACTTATACTGATGTTGAAACCGGCATCCGCCAACCTGGTAGATTAGTTTTCTCTTTTGTAGTCAGGCCAGCCAAGGGCTTTCATGGCAGGAAATCCCGACAGTGAGGACTGCAACAGTGAAACATGAAGAACATCTTGTGGTTTCCCTTTAAGCATTTCTCATATGTAGCAGGATTAAAGATTATTTCAGTAGCTATTACATACATAATTTTGCCAGGCAACATATTTATAATAGTAATTCATAGGTATTTTTAAAGCCATGATGAAAAGTAAATATAACAATCACATTCTGACAGTCTTTGTAAAATCAGTCTGCATACTGGAGTCAACCTCCGTTTCAAAATCTGCTTTTACACTTAGCTCTACGAGTTTACACCTTGTGCCATAGAAAAAGCTAGACTGGCAGGGATTTTCTCAACTAAGTACTCCAGAGTGCTAACAGCCAGGAATCACTGCTAATCCTGTTTGTGCTGTTGCAGTCTCACCAAATGTACTGTTTCATTGTTTCCTTCAGCAGAGAACTCTGTTTGCTCACAGCGTCCCATTGGGCAAATGAGGAAGGCAATCACACCACTTTACTTCTGATTTAAGCTTTGGAGCCAACACTGAAGGGTGTAACAAAGCAGGAGGAGCATATGTATGCAACATGTGAAGATAAAACCCATCGGTTGTAAATGTGCAAAGGTTGCCAAGGAGCACCAATGAACAGCGCTAAACACTTATACTTTACAGTAAGAATTCAACAGATCAAAGTCTGCACACACATGTGCTAACACTTATCCAAAATCTGCACCAATAAGTTTCCCACCACTGTTCTTTAGGAACTGATTTGGAACAAAAGAAATATTGATACTGGATGGTATTACTTCATTACATGGAAACTGTGCAATGCACTCATGTGAAATGCAGTGAACTGTGTGTTTAATTGACCACTTAATTCTGGACAGTTGGGCTTGCAGTGCAGCACTGACAATTACATATAATATACAACCACATGCAACCTTGACGCACAGAAATCATCATTTTTATCCCTCCTGCATTGGAACATTAAGTATTGCTTGGAACCAACAGTCCACACTAACCATGCATGAGCACATACCATTGCTAATATCAGCACCATTCATTAAGGTTTACATACCATCATCATAACCGGATGATAAATGAATTGTCCATCTTGTGTTTCACAAGTATGTGTGTCTCATACACATTTGACAGGTAGGTACACATCACTCTGAGTTCTGCAGTAAACATTAATGACAGCATAGCTGACATAAATCATCAGTATGTACGTATTACTGATCACAACACTGACCTTACTTAGTTATGCAAACAGATATGGATTTGCAAAAAAGCTTCAACATGACAAAACCTTCTCTGCACTATCAGAGTGTAAAGTCAGATTTCTGCAGTGGCACTTGCATTAAGGATTGTGTCCTACAGATTGTGTCACTAGATAGGGAGGGTGTTCTAATCTCAGTCAACGTGTGTGTGTGTGTGTGACGTGCTGTCCACAATACAGTAGTAGTCTGGAGTAAATTTTATACTGCATGGTGATTCTACATCAATGTCAGGCCCTTCTCCCAACACTACACTGATTCATCCTTTACAAAGTGCACTCACACTATGAAAGGCTCTGCTGTAGTACTTGTGTTAAATACTGTGGCCTCCTAGACTGCATAGCCAGACAGGTAGGGGTTCTACTCTCACAACAGTTACCTTGTGTGTGTATGGATTTGGGCAAATATGACCTTAACTACTGCTGCTGTCCACAATACACTGCAGGGTGAGTCCACAATTTCAGACCCTTCTCCCAACATCATCTTCTCTCCAACACCACACTGTCATCATCCTGTATAAAGTACGCTCTCACACTATGAAAGTCAGATTTCTGCAGTAGCTCATGTTAAGTACTGTGTTCTCTAGATTGTATAGCTAGATATGTAGAGGGGCTTTAATCTCACAACACTCAACTTGTCTGTGTGACAGTGGATTCACTGCATCACTGGAGGATTAATTCAATGGGTATGCTCATTTTACTCACACTTTTGAGAAACATTTACACAGTTAGATTAATCCCACATCCCCTATTCAGTCTATCCACAAACTTATACTGTCTACAACACACAGATAATGTCATTTCAATAACGTACTCTTGGACTACGAAAGTCTGACCTCATCTGTGGTGTTTGCATATAATACACTGATTTGTAGATTGTGTCAGTCAATAGATAGGGGGTTCAAATACAGCAGTGAGACTCTCCTTACTGTGTGAATGCAAATAAATGTTGGAGTATCTTACACTTCTTAGCACTGGCAACATTTACAGATGCACACAGCTGTAGAAGCCATTTATGAACACACATCTCTTTTGCATGACACACCTTGTGTTATCTTTTCAAAGATGCAGTGTGGCTCATATTCAGTCAGAATTTTCCTGTGGTACATGCATATAATAAACTTGTTTGCAGATTGTGCTAGTACATAGGTAAGGAATTTGAACACAGGAATAGCTGTCATTTGTCTGTGTGTGTTTCTTCCTCTTACTGTGCAGAACAGGCTGCAAAAACATGTCCAGTGTATAGCTATAGGTTCATAGGTTATAGGTTCATAGGTTCATACTAGGCTATCTGCCCAAGGGCATTTATAAGCCTAGCCCATAGTTATGTGGCTTTCGCCACCCCTTTAGTTTGAATAAAAACTATGCCTATCATTTTTCTGTGCCTCTGTCAAGCAGTGACACTGAAGTAATCCCTGGGGTATATCTGCTATCTCCCATCCATTGGTCAAGATTCCTCTTGAACAAGGCCAGCGAGGTGCTCTGCCTCACATGTACCGGGATTTTGTTCCACAGCATAGGGAGTCTCTGGGTGATGAATCTGTCCCTCCAGCACGTTCTATTTATAACCGTGTCAAGGTTTAAGTCTCCCGTCCTTGTGGTTCTGAGGGATTACAATGTGCTTTGTGCAGTACAACAATTTCTTAGCTGAAACATAAATGTAATAGACAATGGTTATCTCATACATTAAAACATGCATTGTCACAGTCGTCAAATAATCTGTATTTTCAAATACAGGAATGGCGGTCATTTGTGTGCATTTCTTCTTCTTACTTTGCAGAATAGGATGCAAACACATACAGGATGTACATCTATACAGTGTGCTTGTGAAGTTCAACCACTTCTTAGCTGAATCATGAAGGTAATACACAATGGTGATGTCATGCACTTACACATGCAATGTCACAGTCATCAAATAAATCTGTATTTACACTTGTGTTTCAGCAAACCTTCATTAACCTGTGATGTTGGGTATATATTTTAAATCCCAACATTATTGCTTACAGACAGCACACATGTTGGCGGCAACAGTGTTGTCACCCACATGTGCTATATTCATATGTAGATACGGTTTCCTACTACAAGAGTTTATTCTACATTTCCTTTGGAAAGGGTGTACTGAAGACTGATGCTGTAATTTGACTAGACTGTCGTTCCACCACAGCTGTAAAGAGACACCTCCTCAAGGCCAAGGACACAAGACGATGTAATGTATGCTTTTGCCCATGTAATGCATGTGTTCCAATACAGGATTATATCCACATTGTACAGAATTGTTGTTCTACTGTCACAGTGGCAACAGCAGGGGGCTACAGGTGTGTTTGGGTATATTTAGCATCAGACAATTTTATCTGACATACTGCAAGAACCCAAGTAATTACAGGGACACACATTCCTTGATTCATACACATGATGTAATACTTTCACATAACCACAAATATTACAACTGGAAATGTACTTATACCATGGTGCATACATCGATCCCACTATAGTACTGATTTCATCAACTGTTAGGCAAGTGTTCCAAACCAGCACTGAGTGGGTGTAAGCATTTGTGTCCTTAACTACTCTGCAGGAAGGACGTCCACTCCAATTATACTTCATACATATAGTGTGACAGAGGCCTCACCATCAACTTTAGCAGATACAAATTATGGTCAGATAAAGTACATTTGATTGAATGACTTCACATAGGTGGAGTTCACCAGCTGTGATAAACAGTTTCACTATGGCAAATGTGGTTAACAGCCATCTTGTTATCTGGGGAGTTTTACAGCTTGGTCTTCAAATCTAGCAAAGGGATTCACTTTGTGTGCACATGACATCACACAACAACCATTAAATCACATCAGTCTTATCCCTTGATATTTTACATGACTACGTGACTGCAGCTTTGAATTTCCTGAAAACACACATTTGTTGTGCTAATGTAACCTTGGCACATGCACTGAGTACAAGCAATACTGTGGTGTATACAAGTGTGCTCCAGTTTTTGGGAGGTATGTGTACAGACATACACAGAAGCCATCCTTGAGCACGGAACACAAACATGTACATTAGTATACTCATTTAACTGCCATCAGTCTGACATGCTAACAAGACATTCATCCTCAGGGATCCTTTCTTAATTCACACATTAATTTCATTTGTTTGTCACAATACCCATTGCTACATCTTGTGGCAGATTCTGAAAATACATAGCTCTACAAAATACATTACCTACAGACAAGCATGTTTGTTTACTGTGTGTGATCGTGCTGTTCAATGCAGTTTCCTGGCTGATAACACTGTTGCTGGCCATGGAAATGTGGATGTATTCATGTTAGCGTGATGAACAGTATGCATATGCAATTAGTGCTGCTACTCATCATGTTAACATGGCCTTCGAGTGAAGCCTGCACAACTGTTCATGAATTCCAGGGACAGTATTAATATCCTAATTTATGGAAAGAACTAACCAATTTTGAAAAGAGCACTTTTAAATCTCAAAAGAAAAAACGTGTTGAGATATGAAATATACATAATTGTAAATAGAGCACAGAGATTTCTTTCAATTTAATATACATTTTGTTTATGCTGTTTGCTTAAATATCATAGTTTTTTTATATATCTTTTATGCAGGTTTGTGTTTTGTGAATGGTTGAACTTTTTACGATTGAAATAAATAAAATGCATTTTGAGAAACATGCAGGTAACATTCTAAAACTGTAAATGCACAAGATGTTAAATTAACAGTAACAAAATCTGAATTTAAAAAGCAATGGAACTAAAATACGCTCTAGTTACTTAGAAGAAATGATAGTCCGAGATATGACCAAGTACCATAAACCTCCTACATTTTAGTCCAAGACAGAAAAATGTGCAGTACTTTTTTTTAAAATAAGCACACTTCTTATCAAATGCAATCATACTCATGCCCCAAATGTTTTAGAGGGTTTACAAATACAATTCTTACATCAACCACAAAAAAAAACCAAAAAACTATAAAGACTTTTCAAATAAGAGCTTGTCTTTTCAAGTTTTTTACTCCCAGTCACCAATTTAAGGACTTTTTTCTTGTTTTTTGTTAGGAAATTAGGATGCTACTAAAAACATCCCTAAATATAAAGTCACATGTCTTCATGGACTATAAACATGTTTTCACTTCTCAAAACAATGTGTACTTTAACGTAATGATAGAATGAATATGGTATTAACTTGCAAATCATCCCCAGTACTCTGAAAAAATGTATTTTTCATGCATAAACCATTTTTCATGTATAAACCACAAAAAAAACAATGACTTTATTTTTCAAACAGCTACAGATCAGTTTTAAACAAATATTGCAAGCTATTTATTACCCATACAATTTCGAAGAGGAGTCCATCCTTTAACTCAACTAAATTGCATGATTATCTATTTCAAAACATGCTGGAGGGATAGGTTCCTGACCCAGAGACTCCCCATACTCTGGAATAGACTGCCCATACATGTCAAGCAGAGCACCTCATTGGCCCTCTTCAAAATGAACCTTGATTATTGGATGGGGGATAGGAATTTCACCCCGGGGATCATGTCAGTCACCCTGCTAGACAGGGGCCCAGAGAAGTAAATATTGTGGGAAAAAATTTCCAGGGAATTGTTATGGCTAGGCTTGCATAGGCCTTAAGGCCGATAGCATAGTACCAACCTATGAACCTATGAAATTTTCCATGATCATTGTGAACTCATACCAGATGGGACAATTCACTACAATGTCAAAACAGAACCAAAGACAATAGCTGTTTAGCAGTGTGTCTTTATCTTCATTTGAAGACTCTAATTTTTCTCAAACAAACTGCTTCAATTTAGGCTTTCAGTTTAATATGGCAGATGTCATGTTTAACATGTATGAACAATCCAAAGCACAAATTTACACATCAGATAAACTATCAGAATTATTTTACAAATTTCCATTCTAACACGTTTCTTTGGCATTTGCTTAGAGCTAGATGGCTAGGCAAACCGGCAGTCAACAGCAGAAAGCACTAAAGGAATTATATGCTCAGACTGAAAATCACTGTTTTATCCCTATGTTCTAAACAGTGATAACGTTTCTGCAGCATTACAACATAGTAATGTTTACACTGTTCTACCCAAAAATTGCCTGACAGAGGCAACCATCATGACGTGAGGTTGGTTTTGAGCTAAACACTTTCACCTTCACACAATGTACTCAGTGGCCACAGAAAAAATATACATCCCTCAATTCCAGACTGGCATCCCCATGCATTCGGAATAGCAGCACCCAGAATTACTTAGAATCTTCAGAAACTGCAAAAGGTGCATGAGCATGATTATCTATTTCTAATGACACACACTGGTTTGTGTCCTTTACCATCAAGACAGCTTACTGTGATGAGCCTTTTTCATCAGCTACAAACAATGCTTACTCTACAAAAGGGTAAGAATTAGCGACTTGTTTGTATTTCATCTTTTCTCTTTTTAATCTAGAGGTAGCACATTTCTCAGAAATTTCAACCTCAGTGTTGTGTTTATGCACAAAAGAACTCTGAATCTCTTAAATCTCTTAACAACTCAAGGGTCATGTCCCCAGTGGGAGAAATAAACTAAGAAAGGGTCCAAAATTCTTGCAATGTGGGCTTTTTTTCTTGATAAAATGTCTTAAAACATGATGACCAGTATAACACAAGAACCACTGAGATGAATTTTTATTTTATTTATTTTTCTTATTTAACATTTTGTTTACAGGGAAAGTCCGACTTGGAACGAAGCCAATTTTCAGCAGTGGCCCAGGGAGAAACGCTCCAGACGCATGTCTTTGTAATTACTAAAGAACATACAGTATGACTTAATGTAAACACAATATGGTAAGCGCACTAGTTGCCGATTAATACAGCAATGCCACACAAACAGCTAAGGCACATCTTATTTATATGTGGCAGTGCAAGGAAGATTTTGTAAGAAAGGAAAAAACTGATGAGAAGATGCTGCACTTAGGATGTTTTTCTCCATTAAATCAGCAGATTCACAGTTCAACCAATACATGAAGACATCCTTTAGCTTATCTAACAATAGGTTTGTCAAATTCTGTTACAATGCCTCTGTTTAGTGGAAATCTTCATGACAGAAAATAGATGCACATAAGGCAAAATGGGTTACAGTTTCTTCCTGAAAGATTCAATAACCAATATCTGTTTAAGTTGTATACAAAATACCTACACATATTTGGATATTGACTATACTTTAACCTTCAAGAAACTTTTCGTAATGCTCAGTTATTCAGCAAACAAAAAACACTGAGTTGTGGTATTGTGTCAAGGGATGCAGTCTCTCTCAATTCATTCACTCTGATCGTCTTTGACAGTTAAGTCAAAATGGCACACACTTCTCTCATGCATTCCATCTCTTGTATGGACGTCCTCTTCTCCTCTTGCCTTCTTCCTTTCACGCCAAACTGAATTGTCTAGTGCTTTCGTGCACAGGTAACCAAACCACAGTAATCTGTTGCTCTTGATCTTCTTTGAAATTGGTGAAATTTGGCTTCTACCCTGATGTCCTATTTTCTATCCTACTACCCACCACCTCAAGTGCTTCATTCTGCATCATCTTAAGCTTCCACAGCAGCTGTGCCTTCACTATCCAGGATTTTTTGGGCCATACTGAAATACTACTCAGACCAGTGTGTGTGTCTCTATGTGTGTGCTTGCGTAATTTAATCTTTATTATCATGTTGGGAGTTTCCTAAACAAACAATAAGGCTCTTAAAGGAAAACTATCTGACCAGAGACTTTTGTTGGTCCATTTGCAGTTATACCAGTGCAATATGCTGGAGGTCTTGGGTGTGAGTATCCAATGAAAGCTATTATTATCCTTTCATTTCTATGATTCAAACAGTACCACAGCAGAGGGTTTTCTCTGTCTTGGTGTTCATAATCTATTTGTTTTGACCAAACATTTAAACAGGACCATCTTGTCAATCATTCCCCCTTGTTCTAGAGAGTTCACGTATAAACAACTGTGTTTGCTCCAACAAAGCCTACTTGTTCTTCTCATTCTGTAGCAGTAACCATGACTTGTGGCCACTGTCCTTATCTGCTTGTAATTTCACTAATCTCAGAGGCAGTTCCTTTACCTATCACTTCAATCTGGATTTTCAAAAAAATCAACAAAAATCAATATAACACCAGTCCACAACACTTTTAGTGTTGGGAGAAATGTACATTTATACACCAATTCTCTTCTGTGCTTATTGTTTAAATGCCAGTGATGTTTCCAATTCACCCTGGAATAACCATGCTTAAAGTACAGTTTTGTACCTACCATAAATGTAGATGTACGAGTGCTAATACAGCTGCAGTCCTTACATATGGATTCTCCTGCCGTCAGGCGGGTCCTCGGTCGTCCGAATTCCAAAGTCTAGGTCGGGTGTCGGTTATTGTCGCCTTCTTCCCTGACGTCAGTGCGACAGGGGTATATAAGACACGGCCGATGCCATTTTCTTCAGTCTTTCTTGCCCCAGATGTCAGGTGCCCCCAGAAGGAAGGCAATACATAATTTATGTATCTATGTATAGTCATGCAATGCAATATAATCAAAATTCAGTAGTTGCAAGCAAATACACCATAGAAGGATAACCCAAACAGGTTGTTTTTGGAGGAGTTAGCCACTAGGCCTGTGCCAAGAGGGGAAGGATGGAGGGAAACCTGGACTGCAGCTGTATTAGCACTCGAACATCTACATTTATGGTAGGTACAAAACTGTACTATGTTCATCGTGCATACAGCTGCAGTCCTTACATATGGGTAGGATCCCAAAGCTACGCACAGGGTGGTAGGCACTAGATGGAATTAGGATGAGCCAGAATGCCCTGCAACACAGCAGTGGCAAAGCCTGCTCTTGTTTTGGAGTATAAAGGTAGGTGGTAGTGTTTAGTGAAGGTATGCACCAAACTCCAAGTGGCTGCCTCCAAAATATCTTTGGTAGGAACTCCTCTGAGGAAGGCTGTAGAGGTAGCTGTGGCCCTTGTGGAGTGGGATCGGATGCCTGTAGGCACAGATTTACCATGAAAGGAGTAACAAAAACGTATGCAGTGGCCTATCCATTATGAAATTGTCTGTTTGGAAATTGGCTTCCCTTGAGCTCCTACAGCATAGGACACAAAGAGTTGTTCTGATTTCCTGAACGGCTTTGTTCTGTCCAAATAGTAACGCAGCTGTCTATGGATGTCTAAGGAATGTAGCAGCCTTTCCCCTTTGTTTTGAGGATTGGGGTAAAAGGTAGGTAAGTGTATGGCCTAATTTAAAGCTACCCTGGATACTACCTTAGGCATAAATGACGGGTTGGTTCGTAGGGAAACCCTGTCCTGATGGAAGATGAGAAAGGGCTGCACAGCCATGAGGGCTTGTAATTCCGAGACCCTATGAGCTGAGGTAATAGCCAGAAGGAAAGCTGTTTTCCAGGACAAATATTGTAAATCTGTTGAGGCAGCTGGTTCAAAGGGAGGCAATGCCAATTTTTCCAGTATGTACTTAAGATCCCAGGCTGGGATTGGTTGTTTCCTTGGAGGTCTTATATTCTTAGCCCCTCTGAGGAACTGTCTTAAGAGTGGGTGAGAGGGTGGATCAGTGTTGTATTCTGCAGAAATGGCTGAGGCATGTATTTTAATGGAGGAGAATGACAGTCCACTGTTCAGCAGCTCAGTTAGATACTGTAATATCTGAGGCAAATTCAGTTTTCTAGGATCCTGGTCCTTTATCCCATTCCAAGCACAAAACAGTTTCCATTTTGCGGAGTAAGCTTTTCTAGTAGATGGCCTTCTGGCTTCCAAAATGACATCCTGTACCTCCTTGGAGAGTAGGGTCTGTTGTGGTATTAAGGAATTTTCCATGCAGCCAGATTGAGTGTTTTCAGCTGACTGTGAAGAGTTTTGTAGCTGTGCTGAGTCAGAAGGAGAGGCATTAGAGGTAGGGTCCAGGGAGGAGAATGTGTTAGGCTCCTCAGGAGTGGATACCAGTGTTGTCTTGGCCAGTCTGGAGCAATCAGTATCATCTTTGGTCTGTCTGTTCTTGTTTTCAAAAGCACCTTGGTCAGTAGAGGAAGAGGTGGAAAGGCGTAAACTGTCCTTGCTGTCCAACTGAAAGAAAGGGCGTCCACTCTCCATGCCTTTGGATGAAATGTCCTTGAGCAGAATTTTGTCAATTGGTGATTTTTGTGGGAGGCAAAGAGATCTATGTCTGGCCTTCCCCAGGCTTGGATTATCTTTGTAAACACTTGAGGATGCAACTTCCATTTGTGAGGGTCTGTCATATTTCTGCTTAGATTGTCTGCCAGCGTGTTTTCCATACCTGGCAAGTAAAAGTGCTTGAAGCTCGATTTGCCATTCCAGAGCCCTGTTCCAAAGTGACATGGCCAGCCTGCACAGGGGGTATAAATGTGTTCCTCCCTGTTTGTTTATGTACCACATTACTGTGGTGTTGTCTGTTCTTATTAATAATTGCCCAGGATGCAGGAGGTACTTGAATGCTGTAATTGCATTTATCACTGCTAGCATTTCCTTTTGATTGATGTGAAGGTGCTTTTCCTTTTGGGACCATTTGCCCTGAATGCACCTGTCTGTCATGTGTGCCCCCCAGGCGTAGTCTGAGGCGTCTGTTGTGATGACTTGATTTGCTTGAGGCTTGCTGAATGGTAGACCTGCGTTTGTTTGGCATGCTTGAGCCCACCATAGAAATTCCTTTTGTAAACATGGAATTAGTGGTATTACTGTTTCCAAACTGTGGCTGTGTTGAGACCACAGGTTTTTTTTAAGTACCACTGAAGTTTCCTCATATGCAACTTTACACATGGGATTAGAAGAATGCAAGATGCCATGAATCCCAGCGCCTGCAGGATTTTCCTTGCAGTTAGCCTGGTACAATTTGCTAGTATCTTGAAGTACTGAGTTAGTTGCCCCTGTTTTTCTGGCGTAAGATAGGCCATCTGGGTGTTTGTGTCCAAGTTGGCACCCAGGAAAATTATTTTCTGAGATGGTGTTAGCCTGGATTTCTCTTTGTTGACTGTGTATCCCAGAGAATTCAATAACTGTATTACATAAGCCAGATGCTCCAGAAGTATGTGCTTGCTGTCCGCTTGGATCAGGCAGTCGTCCAAATAAGGGTATATTTGTATCCCTTGAAGTCTGCAGTAGGCAATTACTGATGACAGGCATTTTGTGAATACTCTGGGCGCAGTAGATAAGCCAAAGGGCAATGCAGAGAATTGATAGTGGATTGAACCTGCAAGAAATCTGAGGTATCTTCTGCAGCTTTGTCTGATTGGGACATGCAGGTATGCCTCCTTGAGGTCCAATGTTACCAGCCAAGACCCCTTGCCCAGCATGGGAAGAAGCTGCTGTAAGGTGAGCATCTTGAATTTTGGTACTAGTAGAAAGGATGGATAAGTCCAAAATGGGTCTCCAATCGGTTCCCTTCCTTGGTACCAGGAATAGTCTGGAATAAAAACCTTGACCTTGCTCGTGAGTAGGTACCTCTTGAATAGCTTTCATGTCCACGAGCTTTGAAATTTGTATTTGAGCCTCTGCCCTTTGATTGTGTGGCAGGTTCGGCATGCCTCTCATTTTTGGAAGAGTGTGAAAATGAAATCTGTAGCCTCTGTTTATAATGTCCAGGATCCATTTGTCTTTTGTGACAATATGCCAATTTTCTGAAAATAATGCCAGCTTTCCTCCCAAGGGTGCTGCCACTTGAGCCTTGTTTGGCATGCAAAGGGGAAAGTCATTGGGTTTGTTTTCTGTATTGCTGTGCATTGTCTTCGCCACCTCTTGATGCTGGAGGTTGCCACTGTCTGCCTCTATATGATCCTTGAGATTGTCCTCTGCCCCTTCCACATCTGTATCTACCTCTTTGGGGCTTGTCTGTGGCTGGAAAGGACCAGTTTTTTGTAGGCCAATTTCTACTAAATCGTGGTGGTTGTACCTGCAGAAAAGCCTTAACAGTTTGCATAGATTTAGCTTTTTCTTCCATTTTCCTTAGTATTTCCTCAGCATTAGTACCAAATAACACATTCTTTTGTAAAGGAGCATCCAGTAATTTAGCCTTGGCATGATCAGGCAGGGTTTGTTCCCTAAGCCAAGCATGTCTATGAATGACTGATCCTGTAACTGCAGCTCTACTTGGGGCCTCTAGAGCATCATAACCACATTGCAAGGTGTGCTTACCCACTTGTTCTGCACTATGTATCATATCTTGCAACTCCTTCAGATCTGGTTGTTCAGGTTGTGACATTTTATTCTTTAATTGTGATAACAGAAACTGCTGATATTTAAGCATATGGAACTGACAATTTAAGGCCCTCATGGCTAGAGTGGACGAGGTATATACCTTTTTACCCCACCTTTCTAAGGATCTAGACTCTCTTTTGGAGGGTAATGGATTCTTAGCAGTAGAGGCCTTCATTCCCTTGGGACCCTGAGAAATGGTTTATGGGTCAGCATTATGGCTTTTGTAAAGAAATTGGTGTGAGTTAGGAACTCTGTAGTACCTATCAGGCTTGACTGGGGCTGGAGGCAGGGAATCCGGATTAAGGCAAGCCTCCGAATAAACATCATCAAGTATGTCCAAGACAGGAGGTATCGCCAGAGGCCTGTGCTGGGGTAGTAGAAGAAATTCCCTAAGCCTTTTCTTTGAATCTGAAAAATCCTGGCCTTCCCAATGGAAGTGTTCCCTCAAGGTATGCAAGGTTTCCCCGAATGAGAAATCCTCTGGGGGGGGGGATACAGAAGGAATGGACTGTTCTGCATCGGAATCTTCAAAAGGGGAGTACGAATGCTCCTCTTCATCAGAATGTTCTGAAATAATGGAGCCCTGGTCAGAAGAGGGAGATTCTTCCTCCACTCTGGGTCTCTTGTCCGGTGGGGGTTGTGAACCCCTGATAAGAGTAATTAAATCCTCAGCCATTTTAAGCATCTGCTTTTTAGGCATGGGGCCTGTAGATGGGCCCTGTGCAACAGGCCTCTGGGAGTGCATGGCTGATTTAGACTTAGTAAAGGCCTTGTTGGAAAAGGAAGAAGAAGGTCTGAAGACACCATGGGTGGAAGTAGATCTGTCCACATTAAGAGGTTCAACACTCATCGTGGCTTCGGTAGCTGTAGTCAGGGTGTGGGCCGAGGAACCTGCGGTCTCGGGTACAGAGGACATCGCCAGAGAAGCGTCATCGGTAGTCAGGGGCTGCATAGGCCCCTCACTGAGAACCGGACCACGTGTAGCCGGTCTTGGCGTGGTGTCGGTTGAGACCGCGGGCCTCGCGTGTCGGTCTTTGTCCTTGCGTTTTTTGGACAAAACGGTAGTCGGAGTCTCCGACGACATTTTATAGTTAAAAGCTTTACCGAAAAAGTGCTGGGCGAACTCCGCCCGATGCTTAATAGTGCATTTATTAAAGGTAGCACAAAAGCAACAGCCCGAGACGTCGTGGTCTGGGCCTAAACAAGGTATACAGAGGGAATGGAAATCCTTATGCGGTATTTGCTTCCCACAAGAAATACAATTGTTAACTTTGTCTGACATCGGTCTGAGGCAAGAAAAGTTTCCCCAACGGGGTACTTAGCTTTAAAGAAGACTTCAGTTTCCAAATTTTCATAATTTCAGGAGCTGGCCGACCGGCACTTGCGAACTGCTTCTGCTTCGGGCACCGCGCGGCAAAAAAGACTGAAGAAAATGGCGTCGGCCATGTCTTATATACCCCTGTCGCACTGATGTCAGGGAAGAAGGCGACAACAACCGACGCTGGACCTAGACTTTGGAATTCGGCCGACCGAGGACCCGCCTGACGGCAGGAGAACCCATATGTAAGGAATGCAGCTGTATGCACGATGAACATCATATACCCATCACCCAACCAATAACTGCTTTTATCAGGTTATCATAACTTATGGAGAACTTGTTCTTCCCAGTAACAAATCAAAAACTCAATCAATAGCCTGACTACATGATGCACAGAGATGCAGTCTTTACTGTGACCAAGGTGACTGAAATTCAGTAAGTAATCCTGGCACTGGAAGAGCCAGGCGGGAAGGGGGTGACCCGCTCATCTCTGTCAGTAGGGCAGATTACAAGCACTTGGGGGCACATGGAATCAGCACAATTTCTCTGGTGGAAACGGAAGAAACTAGATATTGTACTTCCTGAAGAGGGGTGGGGATGCTTAGAGGGAACGTCTCTTGTAGAAGTGAGGCCATGGCCTCTGCAAAATCCCACTGCATGACCCTTCAAAGCACTTTGCTGAGAACATGGAAGGGAATGAGGTACATGCAAAAGAAAGGTGAATTACCTTTGATGGCAGCCTAAAAAGTCTCTCTCCCCAGTGATGGGGAACAAATGGGTCCAATGGTTGTGAGGAGGCTGATTATTGGCAGGCAGTGGGGGGTGGGGGGACAAAAATCAGAACAAGTCCATGCTTCCTATACTAGACACTTGATTCTGTTGCTGGTAAATGCTTCACTGTTATAACCATCAGTGAACCACCTACAAACTCTGTCCAGCCCACCATTTTTGTTTTCACACACTTCAAGTCTGCCTCTTGATCACATTCAAGAAATCATTATAATATCAAATGCCAACAGCTGTTATACTACCTGCTTAATTTATTTTGCCATCTCTGCTGTCTTCTCCCATATTTTAAAGATATGACATTTTGCAAGTCCCATGGCCATCTGCAGCTCAAGCAAAGACATGGTATCCGATATGTCAAACATTTCTAAATTTTATTTATCTATTTATCCTTTTATTTTACCAAGTTAATCCCACTAGATTAATGGCATCATTTCAGAGGGGAGACCCGAAGTGGTAAATCTACTAAATGAGAAAATTTGGGAACTCCCCCTACTTTTTTGATAGGTGCCTTAATCTCTGCACTCACACCTTACTTCACAATGGAAATGCTCTTGCTCCTATCCAACCTAATTCTGACCACACTTTCTTCCTAACTTTCCAAACTTATTTGTTGCCTATCACTGCCGCCTAAACTCTTGTGATGCATCTGACCAATAACTAAAAAGTTACCTCATTGTAATTGCCAAAAAAAAAAAAAAAACTACTTACTGAATTAACCTCATGTAATTTTGCAAATGAAAATCTTTTTATTTCTGTATTAGGTAACATTTACTTGAAATGTGTGATATGGATTTGTACTTTTTCTGAACTATGTGTATAACATTTATTTGAAATGTATACTATGGATTTATGCTTTTTTCTGCACTATGTATTTGTATTTTTTCTGAGCTTTTCTCCCCAGAAATCCATTGAAAATGGGCCCCTTGTAGTCCAATGGACTATCCTGGAAAATAAACTGCAAATAAAATAAATAAATAAAATTGTGCATTAACCTGAGATACCACTAACTGAAGCAGATGGAACCTTGGAATAACATCACACTGAAATATGAAACTGAGATTTATTACTACTCGGTATCTGAATTGCTTGGCTTTCTGCTACATACCTACAATCAATTGCATTACTAGTGGAGTTAAGTACAAACTTGCAGTGTTAAAGATTGTACTGGAGCATTTCTACCCGGACCACATCCTCATCCTGCCCCCACCCCCCCATTAAGGAAACCATGGTAAAAAATTTCTCCAAAGCCAACTTCATGCTTCTTAAGACAGAAGTGGCGAACTTCATGACACAGACAATACAGTTATGCCTGCTGAATCCTACACAAATGCACTCTATAAGCACTTACATGAGTGCATGGATCGTGCTATCCCAAACAGAACCAAGACGCTATCCTCCAAAAAAAAAAAAAAGGAAGCCAATCTGGTGGTCCCCTGCCATAAACAAACTTTACAACAGAAGGAAGAAACTGTTGCAAAAGAGAGTAAAATCTCATAAGTGGAGGAGCTCCCTGGTCAGCCTCAGTAAGAAGCTGAGATCCCTTATAAGATCCTCCAAAGCTAGCTACAAAAACAAAATCATCACTGATTTTAAGGGCAACCACAAAGCATTCTATAGCTATGTCAAGAATCTCAATGGCAACACCCAGATCTGCTCTGAGTTGCAGCACAATGGCACAAAAATTACAGAACCATCTGATATTGCCAACATCCAGGCAGATGTTCAGTGCTAATTCTACCCCTCTCTCACCCCCTGAAGGGCCCATATCTATACAGGAAGAATGCAGAGTCCCTGTACTCACAACTATGCATGTAAAAACTGCACTCTCTAAAACCAAAAACACAGTCTCCATGGAACCAGGCAATAGCACGCAACCTTCCTCATTATCTAGAGGAAAATTGCACTCTCTAAAACCAAAAATACAGCATCCATGGGACCGGACAACATCCCAGGCTGCGTTTTACACGAACTTTAGAATGAACTGGCTCCCCACCTAAGCACCATGTTCAGTCATAGACTCACATCAGGCTTTGTGCCCAATGAATGGCGCACAGAACCATTTATCCCACTCAACAAAGGCCACCACTGATCCTGGGAACTATCACCCTATAGCCGGATGAGCGTGGTCTGCAAGGCCATGGAACGTATCCCCATGGAACTCAGAAACAAAGACATTGGTAACCTCCAAACTCTGGACCCCACACAGTTCGGATTTGTGAAAGGCAGATCATGCCTCCTGAATCTGATCAACTTCTTTGAGGCAGTCACCAAAGCCGTAGACAAGGGTAAGGTTGTTCACACAGCCTATCTTGACCTCGCCAAGACTTTCAACACCATCCCCAATTCTGGAATTATAGCTAAACTCACTAAACTAGGTATAAATCCCTACTTCACAAGATGGGTTGCCAAATGGCTCACTACAGAATCCACACTGTAAAATTTGCAGACTCCAAATCGGACTTCAAACCAGTGACAAGTGGAGTACCACAGGGTTCAGCCTTTGGACCTCTCCTGTTAGCCTGCACTTCACAGAAGTAGATACCAAACACAGAAGGCCTCTGGCTAATGAAGTTCACAGATGACTGCAAACTAGAAGCCATAGTAGAGTCCCCAAATGATGTGGGCATCCTACAGAAGGGCCTCACTGAGACAGATGCCTGGTGTCACAGGCATGACCTCAAGCTCAATGCCAAAAAGTGCAATGCCATCCACTTTGTTAAAAACTCTGCACCCATGAACTACCACATAGGCAGCAGTCTACTTAATGTTGAATGTGTGATAAGAGACCTTGGGACCCAGGTGGACAGTAGTCTCTCCTTTGATAATCACATCGCCACAGTAGTCAGGAAATCCTTCTACGTGGCACATCTCATCACAAAAGGGTTCTTATCCAGGAAAAAAGAGGTCATTGTTCCCCTCTACTCAACACCCATTAGACTCATTATAGAGTACAATGCCCCTTTTGGAATGTACCTCACAAGACATCTGCAGCAGCTGGAAAGGCCACAGAAGTACCTCACAAAAAGGATTACTGGCCTCAAACAGATGCCCTACTCTGACCATCTCAAAAAACTCCAGCTTTACTCTGTAGCATATCGCCTACTCTGAGGTGATCTCTGCCTAACATATAAAGCTATTTCAAACCCAGAGCTGTTGGACATGCCACACCTAAAGAAATCCCAATCCATCCGAGCTACATGCTCTAGGGACCTAAACCTTGTTACCACAATAAACAGAGCATGCTGGAGGGATAGATTCCTGTCCCAGAGACTTCCCATACTCTGGAACAAGCTACCCATCTATGTCAAGCAAAATTCCTCATTAACACTATTCAAGAAAAATCTTGATGAGTGGATGGGAAATAGGAAATACACCCTGGGGATCACTTCTGTGGCTCTGCTCGACAGGGGCACAGGAAATTAACTTTCTTGGGTGGTGTAAGCCAGGGAACCTTGATGGCTACGCTTACTGAGGCCCTTGGGCCAATAACCCAGTACCCACCTATGAACCTATAAGGATAACTGACTCAGAAGTGCAGCATCCCTCTAATATTGCACTGCAGTGTCAGCAATCCAATCAAGAGCCCACAGCCTTGTGGTCTTCCAGCATAATTTAAATTTGTTTAAACAAGCCAGACAAATCACAGCCTATTCTTTTTTTACCCCAATATTTGTATTAAGGATAAAGTAAAAGAAAAAACATTGTCTAATACATTGATTATACTGAACAGACAACTTTTAATAACAATGAAACTAAATCAACTATTTACATAGGTCTGAAAAATGTTTGAATATTACAAATACTTTTAAGGAAAAAACTTTCAGTGAAGCAAGGAAATAATTGTTAAACAGGGTTAAAAATAAGTTTGGAAAGTCTCAATTAGGTTTGAAACCTTTGTCTATGGATTGTTAGTAATTGAAACCTTTGTCCATGGATTGTTAGTAAAAGTCTTCGGAAATATTCTAAGTACTTTAGTTCTGACTTCCCTGTTTATGGCTTCTTCTAGTAAGGAGAAAAATTTACCAAAAACTCAGAGAGATGGTAGAGGTCCATTTCCTTATAATACATTTCCTGGCTACTGCTAATATTGTCTATAATAAGCATGAATTTGATTTACTCAAAGAAAAAGGTTTCATCATCATTAAGAAAAATTAAAGTTCTTGTTAATGTGAAGTTTATCTGCAAATAAAGCTAAAAGAAAATCATCAATATCTCTCCAAAAATTCCTTAGTTTAGAGCAATCATAGAAAATATAGAATCAATCTGCATTACATGATGTTAGAAATCTCCAGCAAATGATGTTATTCGATTTTTTGAATTTAGGAATTTTGTCAGGAGTTAAAAAATGTTCTGTGTAAATACTTCCAAGTAAATACACTCCAATACTTAACCCAAGAAGTGAATTTTAAGTTTTCTTGTCTGGCAGAGACTATGTGGTAGGCCTTTAGTCAATGTGTTCCATTGCTTAGCTGTTAGAATGGACCTGTAACTTAACAAGAGGGTGTGTAACGTGGATACTAAATGGTCAAACTGTTGATTATTAAATAATATTTCAGAATGAAAGTGATTCAGGGAGGCTGATCTAAATACGAAGAGTTCTGAATAATTCTGCAGAAGTCTTGAGAATGAGAAACTACACTTTGTAGTAATAACCAATCTTGCGATAAGTTATAGTCTTTCATAAAGAAGTTGTATAGTTTCCAAGTCTTAATACATTTCCAACAAATACAATTTTTAGTTTCCCATTCATTAAAAATGTTAATGTGAAGTTTATCTGGAAGTTTTTTGGTGATTTTAAAGGAGATTATTAGGTCAAATCAGGATTTGATATCTGCATTTGAGTATATTATTTTTCTAAATGGAATAGACTTCCCATACATGTCAAACAGAGCACCTCACTGGCCCTCTTCAACAGAAATCTTGATGAGTGGATGGGAAATAGAAAATTCACCCCGGGGATCACTCCAGTGGCTCTACTCGACAGAGGCACTGGGGACTAAGGTCGGGTGGCACAATACCAGGGTAATCCTATGGGCTAGGCTTGTAAACGCTCCAGGGCCATTAGCCTAGTACACACCTATGAACATATAAAGTTGTTAATAATGTTATTTAGATAGTTTAGTTTCATCGGTTTTGTCACATTATATTGAATAGTGTGACTAAGAAGAATCCAGAACTTAGAGGGATGTTTGGAAGGAAATTTACATGACGGTGAGTTTTCATTCTGTATTATAGCTATATGGAGATCTTTCCAGTTTGAGTTGTAATTTGAATCAATCCAATTTAATGTGCTTTTAAGTAATGATGCTTTGATATAGGTTTCCAAGCCAGGGAATTTTAAACCACCACCACCCAAAGATCTAATATGATGCATATAAGTAATCCTATTTTTGTTAGGGTACCACAGGAAGTTTAATCAATTTTTCTTTCTGAGTTTAATATAATTATTCCCAGGATGGGTGTCTAGGGCCAGAACAATATATAACATTTTTGGAAGGAGTCATTTTTAACAACTGCAGTCTGTCCTCGAATGAAAAAAACATATTGTTCCAGCTGCTTAAGTATGTATTTACCTGAGATATTATGTTTTTATAATTTGTTTCTCTTGTTTTTTCCACGTTTTTGCATAAGGTTATCCCTAAGTAGTTTAGTGTATTAATGTGCTCTCTAATGATGCTTTAGTTAACTAGCTGAGATTTCCCTTTGTCATTAAGAAGAAACATGTTTAGATTTTTGATTTTTAAAGTGGAGGTCTGATTTATTTTTTTAAGTTATTTATTATTGTGTCTGGTTATAATAATTCTTGATTTAACTTGGGAAAGGTAAGAAGATCATCATCTGTAAACAGCACTATTTTAGAATTGCATTGATATAAATATTAATGCCTTTGATTTCTTGATTATTTCTTATTGACACACTAATATTTCTATGACAAGGGCAAATAATATTGGGGATAAAGGGCAGCCTTAGTGAAGGGGCCTAATTTGATGTATGCCAAATTATGTTTATAAATAGCCTTTATCATGGAAATGAAAGATACTGGAAACGAGAATGTTCAGTGTTTCAAACAAAAAATCCCAATTTACAGAGGCAAATGCTTTTTCTATGTCTAGATGCACCAACAAGGCTTCTTCATTTTGGTTGTTTAAGAACTCTATCAATGTTAATATTCTTTTAATATTATCAAGAGTGTGCCTTTTATGAATAAACCTGGTTTGGTCATTATGAACTAAATGTGAAAGTGGAACCTTTATTTTGTCCAAAAATATAGACAAAGATTTTGTAGTCATTATTTAATAAGGAAATTGCTCTATACAATTTACATTGCTGCAAATCTTTGTCGGATTTAAGAATAGGGGTTATCAAGGAGTATCTCCAAGAGAGAGGGTTCAAATTTTAGTTCGTACTTCAACCAGGGTCTTATGAAGTAAAGATATAATTAAATCTGGGAAAAGCTTATAAATAATGCCATCTATGCCGGGAGGTTTGTTAGGTTTAAGGTTTTTGATTTTATTTTTGATTTCAATTAGAGGTATGCACAGCCAATTCTTATTGCCTCCAAATGGTTAGTTACCTCTAAGACACTTAACTGCAATAACTTTCTTGTGTCTCTAGTGGATGACCATGAAACATGGCTGCCCTGTGAGCAATCATTGCTCACTCGACTACCAAGCTGCTTACCCTGAGTTATACCATCATTTTCTTCCAAAACTAGTCTGTAAAGTACCCCTTCACTCTGTTTTACATCAAAGTTTGTGTCAAAGAAAGTACTTTTACTAAAGAAGCAAGTCTTAATCATAAGAATTAAGAAGTGAATTGGGAAGGCAATTCAAGTATCATGAGACCAACCTGAAAAGACATTTCTGATTTTTGACATCTTAACAAACGTGAAAAGGACCCACACAGGGGGAAAAAAGGCAAAATGTTATTTTTTTCTGTCATGAAAAAAAAATCAACCTTTAGAAAAGAAACGAAAAACAACCGCAAGCATGAGACTGATTCAAAGGAACAAAGAATTTTGCTTATATTTTCTTCTCAGCCATAAACAGAATGCAGTCTTGGGCCATCAATCTGTGCTTTATCAATGCAGAAAGAAGAACATTTGGAGAACAAATTCACTGCGTTGCATGACAGGAAAGAAAAAGGTTCTAAACAGCCAGGAAAATGTTGTTTGATGAGTAATCCTAACACCTGCATTATTAGCCTGTTTGTATGGTGGATGACCTCACTTATTTCTACTACTGGTTATTACTACATTCCACTAGTCCTGGTTGTAGTTTTCTCATACTATCAACCCATACCAAGTATCAGTCAAATTTAGATGTTAACAATGCTCATCAAAATGTGTCCTGCTTTTCAAGTTTTTTTTTTTTTTTTTTATTTCCCCAACCCATTCTCACGAAAGTTCTGAAATGAAATTAAGCCGTCATGGCATATTCACTCCTCTATTCTTGACAATTCTCTATTTTTAGTCCTCTCTGCTCCTATGATCATACTAAACTTGCACAGTAAATTTTCACATCTGTATTATCATTTAAATTACATATTCTTCCTTCCAAACTTTCTTTAGTGTCACTTATAGCAAAAAAGACTGGTGCTGGTACTGACTACTGTGGCACAATGGTATCAGAATAGTTGCATCTAAACTGATTCCATTTACTATTTTGTTACACAATGTTTTATCTAAATTTTTACTCAAGTGCCAACTTTAAGTCCACTTGATTTGTTAATTAACCATTTATGGGATACTGTGTTAAACTTCTTCCTTAAATCTAAAAAGGCCACATCTACAGTCCATTTGTTTTCAACTATCCATGCTATGAAGCATACAAGGCTCATCTGAACATCCAGGATGGTGTAATTTCTGTACCTCAGTTTCCAGACATTCCTAAATGAACTGAAAAGTGATTCTGTGAATGCTCACAACTGCAGACAAGTTAATAGAAGTATCATTCTGATTCTCTAACTCCTATTCTTGTGATGAGGAATTACATCTACTCTTATCAAGTCTTCTTGCACCTTACCCTCCTCCCACAGTCTAGATACTGGCATATGACAATTTTCTGTTACTACTTCCTGCTGTTAATTATCAATGTCAGCTGCCTAGTATCCTCAAAAATGTAGCACATCTTTAGTACATACACAGCATACAAATTCCCTGTAGCAAAATACAGCTGCTGCCGTACATAAACACCTAACTAATAGAAGTAATGTGACTTTCAAATCAGTGGAGAGCACGATGATATGATGACCTCCAGAAAGAAAATATTAGAAATGGCTTGTATGTTGGAAAAATGAAGTGGCTCCATGGGGCAAAGCCAAACACTGTGATGCTACATGTTAAATTAAGAAGTTTACACCCTTAGCATTATGTACATTGTAGACTGCACAAGTGTTTACATCATGATCTGAGGCTTGAAGCACTTTTCAAACTTGTATGTGATTACACAACTAATAGAGACAGATTAATGCTACAACTGTATTTTTACTGTTTTTTTTAATAATGGGAAATGGACTTCTAAAAGGAAACCATTCATGTGCTGTCATGAGCCACAGACAGTGGCAGCTTGAGAAATAAGGCTATTTCTTCTGTACTGTCCTGCACTAAACCGTGAAAAACCTAACTATCAGAAATTAAGGTCCTCCACTGTCTGGCAGATAGAAAACTTTCCAATGATCACCTTCCCAGTGCTATTACGTCCCTCATCTACCCAAGGTAGAATATATTCATAGCTACAACTGCAGCAAACAATAATAAAATGTGCTTCATAAATCTGCTTGGACAACTACTTTTGAATGGCACTCTGCTTAGGACTCAAGTACTTATGTTTAAAAAAAAAAAAAAATATATATATATATATATATATATATATATATATATATATATATATATATATATTTATATACATATTGTATGTATACGTATATATATATATATATATATATATATATATATATGCATACACACACACACACATATATATATATATATATACATACAGATATAGATAGATACACACATATAAACAAACACCTTTATTGAAGTATTTATATAAAAGTAATCAAACTATATAAAACAAGTTTACATTTATAGGCATTATACATCACATATAATGTTATATATATCACATTATCCAGGCAACATTACATAAATCTTTCATTGACTCCCGTCTCTTAATCATTCCTCCTCTAAACCATTTGTCTGCATGAATTGTTCTGAAAATGTAATTTTTGTTTAAACAAGAAGCATCTTTACTAAATCACCATTTAAGACAAAGTCAGTAATACATTTATATAAATGAAAACAAACCATGCATTGCCATCCGTCAAAACATAGCTTATTCAAATCCTGCCTTCTTTTAAAATCACAGTCCTCCTCCAAAACAATATTCTGTATGTATTGTTCCGACAATAATTATTTTAATATGTAGTTTGCTCCTATTCTTTTCTAAAGATCCTATTTCCAGTTGTTTTATCCTTGTTACTAAACTGACTACTTCTAGTACAGTTGGTTTAGATTTTAGATTTCCATTTTCTAGTAACTGCTTTTTTTTGGCAGCCACCATATTTAGACTCAGCAAGGCCTTGCTATGACTAAGCAATTCTGATTCCGTAACGTATCTCAAAAAAATGTTCTTAGTTACAGCAGTTTGGTCACTCCGCATTTCTGATACAGTAGTCTGCAGGGAATTTTTTGTCTGCAAACTCATTACCCTACTAAAAATGTGTTCCCAATTACTTCTTTATTCCCCATCACACCTGCAACATTTGTTATCTACCTGTAGATTCACTGGAGTCTATTTGAGGTATAAAAATGTAAATACTTCCAAGGAAAGACCCTAAATCTTCCAGGCTTTTTGCATATTTGGGGGTCATACATATATCCCCCATTGTCTCTGTGTGAATTGCTTATCCAGTCTCTCTTTCCAATCATTTCCAAGCTTGTGTGATTGATTCTTTGATTAGTTATCATGCAATGTTTTATATGACGTACTAATTATCCCTTTTTAACACCAGTTTCTGTTCTAGATTCCATGAAAAACTCTACCGGTGATGGTCTTTCACTTAGGATCCCCCTATTTCTTTATCTTTGCCTATACTCCAATATCAATCCTTGACATGGAAAGCAATCTGTAGCCTACAGTCCAAATAAATTCCTGGCTTCTTCCCATTCTATTACCCTTCCCTCTCCAATTACCTGCTCCCAATACCTTGGCTCCTCTGCCAGTTTTCTCCAGTAAATTCTGCCCCCCCCTTCCCTACTGTCTGGACCCCTGATTACAGTCATTCCTATCGGCAGAATTTCCTTTCTCCATTCCCGTGTTGGCATAGTCCTTAGAACACTTTCTGCTACTTTATGAATATAATATTCTGTATGGTTACTGTTATTCTCCTTATGGATTTGCATCTAAAATCCCAGTCTCTTCTTGTTTCTTGAGCTTCCCACGTTTCGTCATCATCCCCTTCCACTTTGAATTATAGCTTTCTGCTTTTCTATGTACAGGAACCTTAACTGTGAATCTCTGAAATACCACTTCAAATCAGGTAATCCCAAACTAACTTGTTCTAGTGGAAGGATCAGCTTACACCACTTGACTCTTATTGTATACTCCTCCCATATAAAATCCTTCAACTCTTTATTAATTGCTATCCACAACTTCTCCTCTGGTTGAGAAAAAATATACCTTACTTGTGTATAAAACTAAAGGGACTAAAAACATTTTGACCGCTTGTATCTTGCTATCTATACCTTTAAAAGAGAGCTTCCAATTTCTCAGTTTTTGTACTATTTTTTAGTCTCTTCCCACATATCCTTAGCCGACATAACAGAATCCTTTTTAATCCATACTCCTAAATACTTCATTTTAGCATGTCCACATAAATATGGTTATTGCTGAACCAATTTGTGTGTGGGTACATAGTTTACAACTATTGCCTTTGTTTTATCTTCATTAATTTTGTATTCCGAAAACACTTGAAACTATCTCAAAATGTTCCATAACACTGAAATGTCCTTTTTTGGTTTTATTAGGTATAAAATAATATCATCTAGCTTTTCTTGACTGCCATATCAATTATCACTGAATTTTTGAGTACCTTATTTATTTTGCCAATGGTTCTAAATATAATGCAAATAGAGGAGAAACATAACACCCCACCTGGTTCCTCTGCTCAAACAGAACTTATCAGAGAGGAAGCCGCCTACTTTTAATTTTCTCCTCTGATCCCTCATATATCATCCTAATTAACCTTATAATTTTATCATCAAGGAATGCAAATCCTTCCACTGCCCTGCTCATAACATCCCAGCTTAATCTGTTGAATGCTTTCTTTGCATCAAGACCTACCAACAGTGGTATTTTCTTGCATTCTGCTTCCTTCTGGATCATCATTGTTTTATTAATGTTGTAAAATGTTTGCCTCCTCTCCATAAAAAACAAACTGGTCAATATCTGTCAGTTTTGGTATCACCTTTGCCATTCTTTTAGCCATTAAACACTTTATAATCATGGTTTAGAATTGAAATGAGTCTATATGAAGCTGGATCTGATGGGTATTTACCATCTTTAGGTATTACAGACACCGCCCCTTTCTTCCAGGATATTGGTGCTTCTTCACATTTTAAAATACTGTTAAACAAAACCTTCAGGATCTTTATCAGTTTTTTCTCTCCTAAACTACAAACTTCCACAGGAATGACATCTATTCCTGGGGACTTTCCTGTAGATTGGTTATATATCACCATTTTTATCTCCCTCCCTTCTATCCTGTTAGTAATCGAGCCTCTACTACCTCTAACTTTGGCATATTTAATTCTTCCATAAACATTTCCATTGGTACCTTTTCTCAATTTCCACATCTCTCTGCTTTATACAGATTTTCATAAATCTTATGTAATATTTCCAGTACCGCTACAGGATCTCTTGATATGTTCCTTGTTATAGTTTTCCTAAGCTTGGAGACAATCATTTCTACTTTCTGTTGCCTGAGTCATTGTGCTAAAAGGTTTTTGTGCTCTGGAACTACTATCAAAAAACATTTGCTTAGCAGTCTTTCTAAAGTCATGCATATTACCAAGGTAATCCCTTATTTTCTGTTTAGCATTCTGTAACTGTTGATCTTGTTCTGTGAGAGTCCCCCCCCACACTCTGCAATATTTTAACCTATGTCAGACCCTCTAAATAATTCTTACTTCTTAACCATATCTCCCTTTCTTTTTAAATTCCACTTTAATTTTATCCCACTCCGTAGCTATGCTTTCAAGTGAAATTTCTATCCTCCCAAATAACTAACAAATAATTTGCACTACCCATTCCTTAAACTCCTCTCTTTTTAACAAATACTTGCTAAAGTAACAGTGTCTCCTTTTATTTCATTGCCCAGGATTTTTAGTTTAATAATTATTAGTGCATGATCTGAAGTGGTTACTGGATATGTATCAAAACTTTCAATTAAATACACACGTTCCCTATGAAATAAATTTTTTGTCCAGCCTAGCCCAGTTTTTGTACCTTGGGGAATAATATGTAAATTCACTCCAAACTCGTACTACTGAATTTACATCTTCCATGCCAAATATTTTCATAAATTTCTTCAAAAATTTACTCTGGTTTGTTATATTTTCCCTTTTTCACCCCCCCACCCCGATATATCCCCACTTCTGAAAATCAAATTCAAGTCCCCACCTACAAGCAATATTCTGTGCTAAAAGCCAATTACTTCTCCCAGAATTTTCTTAAGCTTCATTACAACAGTTCTAGGTGGAATATAAATACACACCAGTGTAATTATCCTCCCATGCCAGTAGCCCCTTAGTACCACAAAATCTATCAGTATCTTTTTTTCTTTCTTATATCACTACTGACGCTCCTCTTGCAACTGATATAAAAGTACTTCCCTTTTCCTCTGTCCCAGATATTGTGAAGAGTAACCATCTTTTAATCCTTTCTTTATCAAATTCATATGCTCATTTTCCCCCCCAAAATGCATCTCCTATAGTATAGCTATTTGCATTCTGCATTTTTTTAATATTGTTCACTACTCTTTCATTTTTGTATACATCTTATAGGTTCATAGGTTGGTATTACGTTATCGGCCCGAGGGCCTATACAAGCCTAGCCAGAACAATTCCCTGGATACTTCTTCCCACAGTATTTACTTCCCTGGACCCCTGTCTAGCAGGGCGACTGATGTGATCCCTGGGGTGAATTTCCTATCTCCCATCCAATCATCAAGGTTCCTTTTGAAGAGGGCCAATGAGGCGCTCTGCGTGACATGTACGGGCAGTCTATTCCAGAGTATGGGGAGTCTCTGGGTCAGGAAACTATCCCTCCAGCAGGTTTTGTTCACTGTGTTGACAAGGCTTTAGATCCCTGGAGCTTGTGGCTCTGAGGGATTAGAATTTCTTTTAAGTGGAGTATGTCCAACAGCTCAGAGTTTGACATGGCCTTGTATGTTAAGCAGAGCTCACCTCTTGAGTGCACAATATGCCACAGAGTACAGCTGGAGTTTTTTTTTTAGACTGTCAGCATAGGGCATCTGCTTTAGGCCTGTGATTCTTTTAGTGAGGTATTTCTGCGGGTTTTTCAGCTGTTGCAGATGTCTTGTGAGGTACATACCAAATGGGGCGTTGTACTCTATAATGGGTCTAATGTACCAGTGGGACAATGACCTCCTTTTTTCTGGATGCAAAGCCCTTAGTGATGAGGTGTGCCACATAGAAGGATTTCCCAACTGTTGTGGCGATGTGGCTATCGAAGGTGAGACCACTGTCCACCTGTGCCCCTAAGTCCCTTATCACACTTTTGATGTTTAGTGCACTGCCACCTATGTGGTAATTCATGGGTACATGGTTTTTCCCAAAGGGGATAACTATACATTTCTTGGCATTAAGCTTGAGCCCATGGCTCTGGCACCAAGCATCTGTTTCTGTAAGGTCTTCTTCTAGAATATCCACATTATTTGGGGATTCAATAATGGCTTCCAGTTTGCAGTCATTTGCGAATTTTGTTAGCCAGAGTCCCTTAGTGTTGGCCTGAGAAGTAGATGCCAAACTAGAGCAGTCCCAGGACTGAACCCTGAGGTACTCCACTTGTCACTTGTCTGGAGATGGATTTGGAATCAGCAACTTTTACAGTCTGGGTTCTGTCAGTAAGCCAGTTGGCAACCCATTGAGTGACGTAGGGATTTATGCCCAGCTTAGTAAGTTTATCTATGATTCCAGAGTGAGGGATGATGTTGAAGGCCATGGTGAGGTCCAGATAGGCTGTATGGGCTGCCTTACCCTCGTCCACAGCTCTGGAGACTGATTCAAAGAAATCAATCAGGTTCAGGAGACAAGATCGGCCCTCCACAAACCCAAACTGGGTGGGGTCCAGAGTTTGACTGTTGACAATGTCTTTATTTAGAAGTTCCATGCCCTTACAGATCAGGCTTGTCAGACTGGGACAGTAGTTCCTGGGATCCAAGGTGGATCCCCCCTTGTGGAGTGGGATAACTGTAGCTGTGTGCCACTCAGTGGGCACGAAGCCTGAGGTGAGGCAATGATTAAACATGACTTAGGTGAGGTGCCAGTTCATTTTGTAGTTCATGTAGTAACACAGCCCGGGATGTCATCTGGTCCCACGGCTACTGTATTCTTAGCTTTGGAGAGTGCGATTTCTACTTGTGTGGCAGTGATTATCGGAATTTGGAAATCTTTTGGTATTGAGATGGGCCCTTTAGGGGGTGAGAGGGGGGTGAAGTTGGCACTAAATCGATCTGCCAGGACATTGTCAATATCCTTGGGATCAGTGTATTTAATGTCATTCTGTTGTAGCTCAGAGCAGATCTGAGCATTGCCATTTAGATTCTTGACATAACTATAGAATGCCTTGTGCTTGTCTTCGGAATCTTTGGCAATTTTATTTTTGTAACTAGCTTTGGAGGGTTTTATGAGGGGTTTCAGCTTCTTATTGAGGCTGGTAACGGAGTTTTTTGCACCCTGGGATTTCTGCAAGTTTCTTCCTTCTGTTGTATAGTTTGTTTATGGCAGGGGACCACCAGATTGGCTTTGTTTTTTTGGAGGAGAGCGGCTTCCTTCTATTTGGGATGGTACGATTCATGCACGAGTGGATGTGTTGCCTTACTGTAGGATTCAGCAGTCGAACTTTCAGCTCCCATCTGCATGGATGTCACAAAGTTTGTCCCTTCTGACTTCAGTAGCATGAAGTTGGCTTTGGAGAAGTTTTTTACTGAGGTTTCCTTACTGGGGGTGGGGTGGGGTGGGATGTGGATGTCAAGGGTGATTAGCTTATGGTGAGACCTGACCAATGAGGAGGTGACCACTGGTGTGGAGCATCTATCTCCCATGTTGGTAATGACCAGGTCTAGGATACTGGTGCCCCTGGTGGGACAATGGATTAGTTGATCCAGGGCATTGGAATTTATGAATTCGAAGAACTGTTGGGAAGAGGTGTTGATACCAGAGTAGTTTTCCCAGTTCACCCAGTATTAGGGTGTTTGGTTGTATATTTTCCAGTAAATTTAGAAAAGTGTAGTGTGAATCTTGGGGCATGGTGGGGGATCTGTAGCAAGCTACTATTTGGATTGCAGTCTTACCTAGTGTTAGTTGCACCTGGAGAATTTCAGATGCATTGTGTTGGGCAACTAGCCTGGATGTGTGAATATAGTTGGTGAATATGGACACTCCTCCACCTTTAGTGTTTCGGTCTTGGTTTGGTGGCCGAAGAGTGTGGTAAGAGTTGTAGCCTGGTATTGCAGGGGTGCTCTCTGGAGCCTTGAACCAGGTCTCAGTTACTGCACAGATATCGATGTTCTCCATTTTAGGAGTGCCTCGAGAGAGTACATTTTGAGGTTTAGACTTCTAGCATTGAGTAACACTACCTTCAGATTTTGCATGCTTGTATCTGTTATGGTGGTGGTTTTGTCCTTTGAACATTGCCTAAAAAGGCACTATAGGGGTGGCAAGAGCTTTAGCCAGTAACCTGAATCCCAGGGGCGACAGGTGCAGACCATCTCTGGCAAAGCATCTTGGTTTGTCGACCATGTCGCCCCAGGCATACAGATACTGGATCCACTTTGAATGACACCAGAAGCTTAGCCAATTGTTGAAGTCAATCATTTTGTCCTTATACTGTGGTATCACTCGGGGTGAAGGCAGGATGCTACTCAGGGCTAGGGTCATACCTGCTTGGACCACATGATCTGAGAGCTCTTCCATGTCTCTTTTCATGTAACTCAGGGAGGTACGTCTCAAGTCATTCATTCCAACATGGACAATGACAAAGTCATATTTGTACTTGTTGTGGAGTGACATGAGTGCATGCATTATGTGCTTGATCCCGGTAACCAACAGGCAGCCGACTGTAATATTCTCCTTGTTGAGACCATTTACATTTAAAGATAATAAAGAAAGGGTCATTATATTAAGAAATTATTATTCCCACCTGTTATTTGTAACAGCTTTTTTTTAATGTCTAGTTTTAGCTTTTGTGTTACATGCACATACTAATGTACAGCAACTTGATCTTTTATATAGTTGTTTCGTCTTATATGTTTGAACCTATATAAAATCTTACAAAAAAATTTTTGTTTTAGTGAAAACCCTCAACAATTGTCCCACATTGACAGCCACACTTACAAACTTGGATTAACCTATAAGGAAGGTTATCAATTCTGAGAAGTATGGTACAGCCTGTGCTTTTACTTCCACTATGTGTTGTCTGTTTTTGTCTCATCTTTGTTTCTCTCCCACATTAGAAAAAACACCTGAATCCTTTCAGAAAACATCATCTCCTAGCTAGTGAAAGAAAGTGTACTGTTTTTATTGCCCCTTATCAGATTGTCAACATAGAAACATAAGAACCAGATAATTGTTTCTACTACAATCACTCACTTATTTGCAAGATAACTTGTTTTTATTATATTCAGTGTTCATTTGATTTATTTGCTTCTCCTTAAACTTGTTACTAGATTAAGCCAAGGGCCTTAAACCAGTCATTCCCCAACGCAAGAGTAAGAAAAAGCATGTCAGTTTTTCTAGTATCATATATTTTCTTGTCTTTTTACATTGCAGTACCTACATTTCTTAAAACTGAACAAGGAGAAAGAAAGAAAGAAGGGGAAAAACAGCTGCACCCGTACTTTAGTATCCCTACTACACTTGAAAATAACTGAGAAAGCTTTACTTTATAGCATGTAGGTTATGTCAAGCATTATAAAAAGGCTACTGTTAACTGGTTAGTTAAAAAAAAAGTTTGTTCTTTAACTCTTTCCTTCGTCTTCCCCTCTCCTAACTGTTCTTCCAAACATTAATGATATGAAGTGGGGCATATGCTTTGGAGTTCCCTATACGTTTAACAAAGTCAAAGAAGTGCAATATTTCCAGGTTTTCTTGTTCGGTCATGTTTCACAAATACAATTAATGATTTGTAATCCCACATTTATTTGTCAATTTTTGAGTTGCTGGTTTTCTTCCTGCTGATCATCTCCCAAATACAGTCTATGCTTCATTTCCAATGAACACCTGGTTCTTCTATTCAACTATTATACTTTTTTCATCTCAAGCATTTTCCTTTTGAAACACTGGAAAATGTTTCAGTGGCATGATTTCTCTATGGGCTTTATTACCAGAAGAACAAGAAGCAGAATCTCCTTCTAGCTGACAGCTCACTTTTGTTGGATAAATGTTATTTTCTCCTTAGCATGTTCTGCATCAAAAATCATTTTGATCCTCTAGGAAGAGTATTCTGGATACAGCAGCTTGAATTTCATGCCTGTTTCTCTTCTGAAAGAGGAAGCATTTTCCACAAACACTCTACTGTCTCCCACGTTTAGGATTTTGTCCTTCTGCCACAGTTTTGTCAGAATCAACTCTTTCTGATAGTAGGATTGTATCGTTACTATTAAAGGTCTAGAAAGCTTGCTCATGGCCAGGAGCATACACACTATGTGTCCTTTCAGTTAACAACAACTGCTGCGGAATACCAGTCCAATTGCTTATTTGTGCTTTCATGAAATTAATATAGTCTGTCCAATCCAGCTTCTCTGGTACAGCAGAAAATCTCAGGTTCTCCCTACATGCTTTGACCTCTAATTCAATTTATTTATTTTTTTTTGAAACACCTACTTGAGCAGTCTCATACTCAGCTAGCCTTTTCATCATTTCGAGTTTTGATTTTTGCATTTATCACCTGATCTGAATACCTCTTTATAGCTTCTTCCATTTTTTTCCAGCCTTTCATTACTTGAGTCTATATACTCCTTCAGTGCAATATTTATTTTAATCAGCTCTACGTACATTTAACTTATTATTTCCTCTGGATTACTGGAAGCCATGTCTTGCACCAAAGTTGGAGCTTGCACAGCTTTTAGCTCAACAGCTGCAAAATTCTTCCTGTTTTTTTCCTCACCTTTTGTGAATGATTTTCTTTCACGTTCTCTAAATTTCTTTTTTACTGACATCCAGACAGTGTGCTTTATGGCCAGCTTCTGAAATTTACCCAAGAAGACAAGTTCAGTGGTTCTCTTTTTTTTTTCTGTTTTTGTTTTCACACTGGAAGAGCTGAAATTAACCTGTTACTCACTGTGCAGCCATCTTAGAAGTCTAGTACTTGTGCATTTCCTGTCCTAATTTGCACTACTCAATAAGAACATGCAGTTGTATTTTGTTTTGCACATAAAAAGCCTAACAGACCACGTTTCTTGGCTTGCTTCATGTTAGCCTGCATTTAAATTTTTGACTGCATTACAAAAAATGTGATTCTGGCAAAGGATTGTTCAATATCTGCCGCTGAACCAGGCACTCTCAACAAGACAAGATAAGCATGAAAAACCCTGTGTAATGCTGATGATTGATGCACATGTACTATCCAGTAAGAAGCCCTTTGAAGGAGTTCAAGTCTTACAGTTTTTTTCAGGATAGTTTTCTTTGGAAAGCCTTCATATAGGCCCATTGGTTTGATCTGAACAAAGGAGAGCTAGTCCTAAGACTTGCAGCAAACAGTGGTTTTCTCCACTAGTTTGAGTGGTCTCTTTCTGGGGTGAAGCTACTCAAACGGATTACTTTGCGTAATTGTTTGAACAGTCAAGTGCATACTTGCATATCACAGCAATAATGCTGAAAAAGGGAGCAAGTCTACACTCAATGGAGGACTTGTCAGACCAGACTTTCTTGGTGTGTTAGACAGCAGGTTTGGAAAGTGCAATGTCTCCAGCGAGGTTAATGCTGTAAGATTAGAATCCTTGCTGTTACAGCAAGTTTGACGACCTAAAAGTAAGCTGGTCTTATTTAGTCCAGTTTGTTTCTACAGCTCAGTGAATCAAGGATGAAGAGATCTCACTATCCAACATATCATGTCAACTTCTAAGGACCACAGAGAAAAGAACGAATGTTGGAATCATCAAGGAAAGGATAGCCTGGTGTACAATTCACCTATGACTGGCAAGACATTTGGCTTCTTTATTTTCTTTTTGAGCAAGGCTTGGGCACTGGTATGCAGTTTCTGTTTTTCTGTTATCTTAGCCCTTTGCTCCAACACAGCGTACATCATCATCTTCATTTTTTTTTGTTATTTAACTTTATTCTTTTCCTTATTAATCTCCTGTTCTTGTTTTTTTGCTTTGCTAATGACTTGGACTTTTTGGTAGAAAACAGGATTCCCTGCTCTCTTCTGCATTTCATCCCTTGGGTAGTTAAAATTTATAAACACAGTGCACATTTTAATGAGCAGTTAGCAATCTTGCTATCTTATGACAAAAAGAGAAAAAAATCTAGAAAGATACTTGGAAAGTCTCTGCAGTGTAATTGAAAATCCTTCTTCCTCTGGCAGAAAGCAAACAAAATAATGACCGTTTCTGAAACTTGCATTTCAGGTAATATATGACGTGCAGTGCACATGTGTGAAAGGCCTTCTCTTGCTTCTTTTTTTTTTTTTTTTTTTTTTGCCATCAGAATGAAAACCAGGAGATTGCAAGAAATGGATCCAGAACACCTTTAAAAACATATCTGGAAAGAAATGCAGGTCTGTCTCAAGACATATACTCTCCAGTTGTGAAAGACGAGGTATGGTTCCCTACACACAATGGCCTTAAGCTCAGGGATCTCATGGACAAAGCTCCTTAGGAGCCATTTCTCCCCTATCTCACCAAGCATCTTTATCACATCTGCTGTGACCACATCTGAGCCTGCTGCTTTCCCTGACTTCATTTTCTTTAGTGATGTTCTTACTTCTTCTACAGTGGGCTCCTCCTCTTCTCCCATCATAGGCCGAGTCTGAAGCAGTACAACTTCTATGTGGTTTTCTTCATTCAGAAGCTGCCGGAAGCATTCCTTCCATTTGCTGCTGGCATCCCTTATGAAGGGTGTCTGACTATTTTCATAAATCTTTCTGTCTATGCCTTGCAACCTGATATAGTTTCTTTGTGCAATCTGCTGGCTTACTTTTGAGAAGCTGGTACAGTGCCTCTGATGCTCTGTTCACTGCTATTTCAACTCTTATCTTCTTTATTAGCCAACCAGTATTCCTTCCTAATCTGTTCAGTCTTTTCTATCTCCCACTTTTTCCTGCACTCGTATCTTTTGAGGACTTCCTCTACTTCTCCATCAGCTTTCCTTATGCATCTTATTTCCCTACCTGGTTCAGCCACATATCTATTCTAAAGTCCTCACAGATGTTGTTTTGAAGCATTGCCATTCTTCTTAAACTCCATCTATTTGCGCTTCTTACTCTGGGCTCAAGCACCTCAGGAATTCCTTCAACTGCTGTACTCTCCCTCCAGTCAATTTCCTGGTCTTCAGCTGGTCTCTGTTAACCTTAGAGCCTTCCCTGACCACTCGTTGCAAATGATTGTGGCAACCTGTGGTTTATGCTGTGGGCCAAATGTTTCAATAGGATGACTCTGCAATCACTGATTCTACTCCAATGCCCTTTCCTTAGGAGGAGGAAATGGGCTCACATTAGGTTACTACACTAACTGCCCTAGAGCCCTTACAAGCTTAGCCATATTTATCCAAAGTTGCCCCAGCTGTTGGTAGTTAGGTGAGTGAAGTTCACAGAGGTAAGAATCTATGGTAGTTAATAATGACTTCCTTTGTCCAGGAAGGAAATGGGGCCCAACCCAGGAATTAATTTGTGGTCACCCATCCATTAATCTAGGTTGCATTTTATCAGCCATGCTAGTTCTTGAACCCAGGACCCTGTACACTACAGTCACGGGACATACCAGTACACCATCTAAATAATCAGTCCTGCCAAGTCTTGAACCCAGGGCGATGTAAACTACAGTCAGAGCAACATGCCACTATGGCAAATCAGCTGTTTAAAAGTTTTACTTGAATCAAGATTATATCACCACAGATGGGACTCAAACTCACAATCCCTGGCTTAGGAGGCCAATGCTTTAGGAGGTCAATGCTTTATCCATTAGGCCACTGGGAAGAGGGTCATGGAGGGGCTTTGTTTCACATGAACTGGAAGCTTGTTCCAGAGAAGTGGCAGTCTCTGGAAGATGTATCTATCTCTCCAGCATGACCTGCTCATGTCAGAGACTATGTTAAAATCCCTGGAGTGAGTGACCCTTGTGCAGTTTGATTTACGAATGTGTAATATTTCCATCAGGGCCGGGTCAGAGACTGGCCTGTAAGCCAGGCACAGCTCACCCTTAGCAACCTGTAGTAGACAGAATACAGTGAAGAGCTTTCAGTCTTTCCATTTATGACTTGTTTTCTGTACCTTGTAATTTCTTGGTTAGAAATCTCTGGCGTCTCTCCAATTGCTGCAGGTGTCTGGTGAGGTACATGCAAAAGGGAGCACTGTACTGAACTACTGGTCTGATGAGGGCAGAGTATAATGGAATTATAACATACTTAGGTCTAGATGCAATGCCTTTACTTATAAGATGTGCCACATAAAAGGATTTCCTTACTACTGTGGAAAGGTGGTGGTCAACGTTCAGACTGCTATCAACCCAGATCACATCCCACTGGGTCTGCAATTAGATTACATTATAGAAAACAGCCCCCCCCCCACAACCTCAGTTGCATGTTGACCACTCCTGTATGTGATCTTGAGATTCTCGTTCTGAACCATGTGTTGGCTACTATCAAACCATTTGCCACCATGAAGTCTAGGATAGATTATCCTTTTGTTTCTGTTGCCCCACTCATATGGGCCAAAGGAAGCCCTCATATACTGTTCAGTCTGTGCTGGTATGTGCACTGAAGTCACCCATTATCAACACCAATTCATGTTGTCTTGGTATATCTAGTAGGTCCTGCAACTGATGTCTGTATGCACTCTTTTCCTCACTATTACAACCCAGCTGTGGGGCATAAACTGAGATTATGAACAGTAACCGATAATTAAACTGGAGTCTGACTGCCATACGTCTGTCACTAATTCTGATGGCATCCCTCATTGTCTTCTGAGGCCTCTCCTTCACCACGATCCACACACCATTTCTAGCCTGTCCTCCTCCTACGTAGCAGAATCTGGATCCTAAGCCAAGTGGCTTTGCTGCACTGCCTTTCCATCTTGTCTCCTATATACATAGGATGTCCGTCCTCCTCCTTACCATTATGTCATCACCACTTCCAAGCTGCATCTTGAGTATAACAATTCTTAGCTCGTGTTTAGCAAATTATTCTTTTTATGTCCAGCATTAGCTCAATAGACTTATCCCTAGGTAACCCAAGCTAAGCAACTAGACACTAGCCAGAATGTAGCTTAGTGACCTAGGGCTGCTCAGCCTTATAGCGGACACACATGACTTCACACACTGATCAACAGAGACACATATGCCCCTCCAGCTGTTATCAAAAATGGCACAAAAGGCAAACCAGGTTAAATGAACTTTGTTAAGGCCGAACCCCCCCCCCCATAAAAGTCACAACAGCTCCTAATATAATTAAAAATAATAATAAAAAGGATTTTTTTTATTATTTACTCATTCACTTCTTTATCATCTATTTATTCACTTTATTCATTTTTAGTAGTCCAGCTTGTTAACAATTTTTAATTAATTTAAATATGCTTGAAGGATTTATTTTGTTTATTAAAATGTTGAAATAATTTAGACTTTTTAATCTTCACAGGGTATTATGTATGTATTAGTATAAACTGTGTTTCTGACAGGAGGAGGGGCGGGTGATGTCATTATCGGAACAGAAATTTGATTTGTTCACAAGAATTTAAACTGGTATTTTAAAAAAAAGTCTTACCTGATGAAGTTCACAAAGCTCATATGCATAGTGGATGAATGTGCTAATGGCTTTGGTTTTATTTACTGTATCGGAATAAATTTAAATTATATAAGGAGCGGTTACTCCTCCCACTGTTAGCATAGGTTGGTGTAGGCTGGGTCGTCAACCCACTTATCACCTGCAAATACCCATACCCACTTGGTGGCATTAGTCAACACGACTGAACCAACTACAGCCACATTTTATATTGAATGGCTAGTCCTGCCATAGTGCTCAGTCTGCGATTTGTCTTCTTCTATCTAGAGGATAATGCGCACCACAGTAGATGCCCAAAGTTGATGGTTAATACAACTCTTAAAGGGCACCAAGTAGAGTCTGTGCTATTACTCACAGCTCCATTCTTTTTGGTAACTTTCAGATGGAAACACTCAGCATGTTTTTTGAAGGTGAGAAGAACACTACAGAGACACAGAGAGAACATGCAAATTCCAAACAGCCACTGGCTGGAGGTCATGATCAAATTTTTTACCTTGTACATGGGAGCAGAGACTAAGTCTAAAGCCAATCCAAGCTGCTTCCCATGAGTGACAAAACTCATGACAATCAGACTTCAGCTTAATGACAGGACAGTATTCATAATCTCAGCCTATGCCCCACAGCAGAGATGTGATAGTGGGGAAAAGAGTGCAATCAGACACTAGTTGCCGGACCTACTAGATAAAGCAGATTAGAAAGAAATCATTAATAGGCTGTCTGCATCACTGCTCTCCTCACTAAGGCATCAACTTTTAACAGCCATACAGCTTCTAAAGGGAAGAATCAGGATGCTTCCAGTTTGCTTTACTATCATTATCAGTGACCAAGGATAATCAAAAGGCCTCCTTTGCATACATCCGCAATCTCAAAAGGTAACTTTCAAATCTGCTCTGAATTGGTGGTCAAGAATACCACAAATGCCATAGATATAGCCAACCTGCTGGCAGACAAGTTCAGTGAAAACGTCACCCCCCCCCCCCCCCATCAGTAAACCAGGACAACCCCAGCATCTGTCCCCCTCCCCCTCATCACCAGGGAGCAGGTTATAAATGCCCTCTCAAATGCAAAAAATACAGCTTCCATGGGACCCAACAACATCCCTGGCTGTGTCGTGCATGAACTCAGGCAGAGCTCTCAGCACCACTAGGCACCCCATTCAACCAAAGCCTGTGCACCGCTTCATGGCAGCAGAATGGAGGACAGCCACAGTCATCCCTCTGCACAAAGGTGGAACGTCCACTGACCCAGGAAATTACAGCCCCATCATCCTAACTAGCCTGATCTGCAGGACCATGGAATGAATTATAAAGGACCTTATAAACAAGGACATTGGCAACCTCCAAACGCTTGATTCTCTACAGTTTGGTTTTGGCAAAGGGAGATCATGCCTGTTAAACTTGGTTGTCTTCTTCAAAACAGTCACTAAAGCCATGGATGAGGGCAAGACAGTGCACACCACCTACCTTGACCTAGCCAAAGCCTTCAACATTATTCCCCACTTGGGCATAATAGATAAACTCTCCCAGCTCGGCATCAACCCACATGTTACCAGATGGGTAGCTAACTAGCTCACTGATAAAACCCACTCAGTCAAAACAGGGAAAGCCACCTCTAGTAGTAGACCTGTAACAGGCAGCATACCCAAGGATCGGTCTGGGGCCTCTACTGTTTGGGATATAATTTTTTGAGGTGCAAGCCAAAACCAGTGGTCTGTGGCTGAACAAGTCTGCAGATGACTGCAAGCAGGGCACTGTCAAACTCCCCTAGTGATGTGAACATCCTCCAAGAGGGCCTTAATCAAACTAACGACTGGTCCCAGAAGCATGGCCTCAAACTGAGTGCCAAGAAATGCATCATTGAATCCTTTGGAGAAAATGGTGTGCACACTAATTATCACATTAACAACAACACAACATTAACAACAAAAATAAAATAAAATAAAATAAAATAAAATAAACACACTAAGCACACAATCAGTCATGAGGGACTTGGGCACTCAGGTCAATAGCAAACTGACTGTTGACCACCATGTTGCCTCTGTTGTACAGAAGGTTCTACATGGCCCACCTCATAAGTGAGGATATTTCATCTAGGAACAAGGAGCTCATAACATCCCTGTACTTCTCCCTTATCAGACCAATTATAGAGTACAATGCCCCATTCAGCATGTACCTTGCTAACCACATGTAGCAGATGGAGAGACCACACAGGTTCCTGACCAGGAAAATTCAAGGTCTCAAACACCTATCCTATACAGATAGACTAAAAGTCCTGCCCCTCTACTCGGTACGAGACTGACTGCTCAAAGGTGACCTGTGTCTGGCATACACGGCTGTCTCAGACTCAGTATTGATGGAGTTGCTGCATATCCGTTAAGTCAAACTCCACTCGCGCAACTTGCATGCTAGGTCTCAACCTGGTCTGTGACATTAATGGAATTTGTTGGTGGGATAGATTTGCGTCCCAATGACTACTCCATCTGTGGAACAGACTTCCTCTCCATGTCAAGCAGAGTATCTCACTAGCCCTCTTTAAGAGGACCTGGACAAATGAATGGGAAACAGAAAATATTCCCCTGAGATCCCACCTGTGCCCCTGCTGGACAGGGAAAACAGGTGCTGACTTTGTGGGAACATGGGTGAAATTCTTGGCTAGGCTATAAGGGCCAATAGCCTAGTATTGTCCTATGAAACCTATAAAGCCTGCAGTAGCTATCAATACAAAACAGTTATTTTTAGACAGGTCAGTGACAATAGGGTGACATTTATAAATCATCACCTGAGAAGGGAATGCAGAAAACTGAAGCTAGGCATTTCCACAAAGTGATATACTGTAGAAACATCAGAATTGCAAGGATAGCTCACTCAACTGTTAATGTTGAACACGAACACAGAAACACTCACAATTAATTGATTTCAGCTTACCTTCACCATTTCTTTATATTGTTCTTTTAAGCGATGATATGTACTATTATACTTTTCCACAGAAATTAGTGACAGAGTACTTTTAAATTCACTTATTTTATTCTCAGTTGACCATTTAGCCAGTTTAGACAGCAGTTCAGCTCCAAGCCATGAAACTTTAGGATATATGACACCATCAGCTTCCCAGTCTTCCAAACACAAGGCAGATACAGAAATCAACCTTAACCAAAACATTAATAAATTACCATTTTGTTTTGTATTTAATCTTAAGCAATACAGAAACTGAATAATTCAGAGTATTTCAAAACAAAAACCAGAGTGCAAAAAAACAATTAGAGTAAGCATATAATAAAAGTCATGCACCTTGCAGACATCAGCACTACTTGCTGCAAAGATAAACATTCAGAACGGTGGAACAAACTAAACATGGCTATTAGTCTGTTTCTAGAAAGATATGTCACACATGATATGCATCTTACTGTGTCTAGGCCTAGCTAGGCATTAGAATATGCAAAGATACAATTCAAACTACAAGACCTCATTTAATATTTATAAAATGTTATAAATAATCTGTGTGGTATCGAGCATTATACAACGACCCCCCATTAATATTCCAAAACGTGCACGCTGATTGGTCAGCGTGCACATTGTAAATCAGACTTATACTAATGGAAAAAGGTCCGGTCGCCCGGACTTTTTCCATTAGTATAAGTCCTTTTTTACAGCAATGGAGAATGCAAGATCTCCATTTTGCACACTCTCTCGCTATGTTAAAGGAGTTTAGCATAGCGAGACAGCTTTAAAAAAAGTAACAGAGATCTTCCTTTCTCCACTGCTTTTTTTAAAGCTGTCTTGCTATGTCAAATGGGTTTAACATAGCGAGATAGCTTTAAAAAAAGCAACGGAGTTTCTCCATTGCTTTTTTTAAAGCTGTCTTGCTGTGTTAAACTCCTTTAACATAGCGAGACACTTTATAAAAAGCAACGGAGATCTTGCTTTCTCCGTTGCTTTTTTAAAGCTGTCTGGCTATGTTAAACTTTTAACATAGTGAGACAGCTTGTAAAAAGCAACGGAGCTCTTGCTCTCTCCTTTGCTTCCACCCACAGCTCTGGTGTACTGTGTAAGCATACGCATGCGCACTACATCAGAACTGCTGCAGAATACCAGACAGCTGCGGAAGGGCAGCAAGGAGGCATTATACAATGCCATTGTTTAAGAAAAGTAATTATTTTTTCTTAAATAATGTCATTGTATAATACCAATAACCCACACCTGGGTGTGGGTAATGCTGGATTTACCCACGGTTGTTTTTGTTTGGCCACTCGGGCTTCGCCCTCGTGACCAAACCACACCCAGGCGTGGGTTATTGCTATATTAAGTTATGCTGATAATGTAGAGTTAAAACAGAGTTAAATTAAGTATGCCATAGGATTTTACATCAAAATCACATCTTCTATTCACATTTACCAGGTACATCAATAAATGCAGAATCATGATTTGGCATTATAATCATCTCCTGAACTATCCATTTATCTGAATGATTTCTTCAGTGGTCTTCCAAATCTTAAGTATTTAACTGTTTAATGCTGAGCAACACTGAACATACTGTGCTGTTAATCATGCTTGCTGGGCTAGCCATGCGGGCTGCTTTGTCCCATTCCAGCCAAAATGAATTGAATGTGAGATCTCACACAGACACACACACACAGCTTTTGTTTAGCTGAACCCCAAATGAAAGTACTGAATTTGTGGTAATTAGTGTCATGGTTAAGCATATTAAATATGAGAAAATATCACACAAACATGAAGTGCAGAAAAAGTACAGTTTTGTACCTACCATAAATGTAGATGTCCGAACTGGATAGCATCTGCAGTCATAACAACTGGGTTGTCCTGTCGTCAGGCAGCCCTTCAGTCGGCCGGATTCCAAAGTCCGGGTCCGGCTTCGGCTGATGTCGCACTTCACCCGACGTCATCTCTGTTGGTCTTCGGGTATAAAGGCATCAGCCGACGCCATTTTCCTCAGTGTTTCTTGCCCCAGATGCCAGTAGCCCTCTTGAAGGTTAAAATTTGGATAGATGCCAATGTTTCCAAAAAGATAGAGGTAAACACAAAAATAAGCATGTATGTACATATATACAAACAAATACACCATAAAAGACTCCCCCCCACCAGCTAGCTATTAGGAGGGTAAACACCCTAGGAGTACCACAGAGGGGAAGGAGGGAGGGTAATCCTGACTGCAGATGCTATCCAGTTCGGACATCTACATTTATGGTAGGTACAAAACTGTACTATGTCCTTCATGGATGCATCTGCAGTCATAACAACTGGGTAGAATACCATAGCCAACTAGGGAGGAGGATAAAACTAGATTATGGTGTGTTTAGGATCCCTTGCAGTACAGCAGTGGCAAACCCTGCTTGGGATCTGGAATATAGAGGCAAATTATAATGCTTGGCAAATGTATGCATGGAGGTCCAAGTAGCCGCCTCAATAATGTCTTTGGTTGCCACTCCTCGTAAGAAGGCTGTGGTAGTGGCTGTTGCCCTTGTAGAATGAGGTCTTATGTTCTGTGGAATTGGTTTTCCATGGAAGGAGTAACAGAATCGTATGCAATTTCCTATCCATTTGGAGATTGTCTGTTTGGAAATAGCTTTTCCTTCCCTTCCTGTTGCATAGGCTACAAAAGTTGGTCAGTCTTTCTGCTACTTTTTGTTCTGTCCAAGTAGTAGCGTAGCTGTCTATGTACATCCAAGGTATGCAGTATTCTTTCCCCTCTGTTTTGTGGGTTGGGAAAGAAGGTAGGTAGGTGCATTGCCTGGTTTAAAGACACTCTGGATACCACCTTAGGCATAAATGTAGGATTAGTCCTCATGGACACTCTATCTTGGTGGAAGATTAGGAAGGGTTGCACTGCCATTAAGGCCTGTAGTTCTGAAACCCTCCTTGCTGAAGTAATTGCCAGTAGGAAAGCAGTTTTCCATGACAGGTGTTGTAGGTCTGCTGTTGCTGCTGGTTCAAAGGGTGATAGTGTCAAGTCCCAAGCTGGTAATGGTGGTTTCCTTGGAGGTTTTACATTCTTGATTCCTCTGAGGAACTGCCTGAGCAAAGGGTGCGAAAAAACAGGTGGATCAAAGCTGTATTCTGCTGGAATAGCTGATGCATGTATCTTGATGGAGGAGTAGGACAGGCCTGAATGAAGAAGTTCGGCCAGATACTCCAGAATGTTAGGCATATCTATGTTTGACACATCTTTTCCTCTTTCAGTACTCCAAATGACAAACCTTTTCCATTTTCCAGCATAGTTCCTTCTTGTTGAAGGTCTGCGTGCTTCAAGAATAATGTCTTTAACTCTTTGGGAAAGTTCTGGATTAGCTGCTGCTATGTGATGTTCCATGCAGTCAGTTGCAACGTTTTAGGTTTGGATGTATGATGCTGTAGTTGTTCTGAGTTAACATCAAAGGCATCAGGGGTATTGGCCACATATTGTGTCGAGACATGCTCCTCAGCAGTGGGTACCAGTGTTGTCTTGGCCAGTTTGGAGCTATCAGGATTATCCTTGGACGTTCTTCCTTGATTTTTAGTAATACTTTGTGTATCAAGGGAAGAGGTGGGAATGCATATGCTGTTAGGCCTTTCCAGCTGAAGGAGAGCGAATCCACTTTCCATGCTAGTGGGTGGAATGTCCTTGTGCAGAATTTTTTGAGCTGGTGGTTGAGAGGTGATGCGAATAGATCTATCTGAGGCATTCCCCATTTCTTTGAGATGGTCTTGAAGATGTCCGGGTGCAGCTTCCATTCGTGGGCATCCGATGTGGTTCTGCTTAATATGTCTGCTAGAGTATTTTCTTTTCCCGGTACAAATATTGCCTGTAACTGGATGTTGTAGCTGAGTGCCAGGGTCCACAGCTCCAAAGTCATTCTGCATAGGGGGTATGAATGAGTGCCTCCCTGTTTGTTGATGTACCACATGACTGTGGTGTTGTCTGTCCTTATCATCAACTGGCCCTCTTTGAGAAATGGTCTGAACTTTTGGATTGCCTGTTTTACTGCCAGCATTTCTTTTAGGTTGATGTGCAGGTGAAGTTGATCCTGTGTCCACAATCCTTGCACGCATTTGTCCAGCATGTGGGCCCCCATCCTAGGTCTGAAGCGTCTGTTGTGATGGTCTGGCTTGCTTGACATCTGCGAAAGGGTAGCCCTGGGTTTGACTGGCATGCCTGAGCCCACCATAGGAACTCCTGTTTTAAGCATGGAATTAGTGGGATTTCTGTTTCTAGGCTGTGTCTGTGTTGGGACCATAAATTCTTTAGGTACCACTGTAGTTTTCTCATATGTAGTCTGGCAAGTGGGACCAAGATTATGCATGATGCCATGAAGCCCAAGGCCTGCAGTACTTTTCTTGCTGTTAACTTGTTCAGTTTTGTTAGTGCCAAGAAGTAAAGAGGGAGTTCTTTTGTTTTTCTGTAGTTAGGAATGCCATTTGTTTTACTGTGTCCAATTCAGCCCAAGAATGACCTTGTTTGGGATGGTATCAGCCTTGACTTTTGTAAATTGACTGTGTATCCCAGTGCTTGTAGCAAGTAAATGACCCTTTGTAAATCTGTTGTCAGCTTGCTTTTGTTGTCCCCTTGTAGCAGGCAGTCGTCCAGGTATGGGTAAATTTGAATTCGCTGTAGTCTGCAATGGGCGATTAGTGGTGCCAGGCATTTTGTGAATACTCTGGGCAGTAGATAAGCCAAAGGGCAATGCTGAGAATTGATAGTGCTCTGATCCTGCAAGAAATCTGAGGTATCTTCTGCAGATTGGTCGAATGGGGACGTGCAGGTATGCCTCCTTGACATCTAGAGTTACCAGCCAACACTCCTTGCCCAGCATGGGAAGAAGTTGCTGTAGGGTCAGCATTTTGAATTTTGGGACAATGATGTATGTATTTAAGGTGGACAGGTCTAGAATTGGTCTCCAACTTTTTTCCTTTCTTGGAACTAGGAATAGTCTGGAGTAGAACCCCTTTCCTTGCTCTGCTGTTGGCACTCTTTCCACAGCTCTCATGTTTGCTAACTGCATTATCTGTTGTAGAGCCTCTGTTTTTGATTTGGAGGTAGATTTGGCATTCCTCTTTTGACTGGTAAAGTGTGGAAGTGGAACCGGTAACCTTGATCTATGGTTTGTAAAATCCACTTGTCTTTTGTTATATAGTGCCAGTTCTTTGAAAATAAGGTTAACTTTCCGCCTAGAGGAGCTGCTATTTGTTCCCTGGTAGGCGGATTTAGGGTTAAGTCACTGTGGTTGTGTTGATGTAGTGGCAGTGGTTGTGTCTGTGCCTCTGTTGTTACCTTGCCACTGGCGTCCTCTGTAGGCACCTCCTCTGGATTGGTTTCTGCCTCTGGAACGTCTATTCCTGCCCCTTTGAGATCTTGTGGAGTCAGGAAAGGACCAATTTTTGGCAGGCCAGTTCCTGCTAAACCTTGGCGGTTGAACCTGCAAGAAATCTTTAACCGTTTGAACAGATTTTGCCTTTTCTTCCATTTTCTTCATAACCTGCTGGGCAGGTGTACCAAACAAACTTGTCTTATCCATAGGAGCATCTAGCAACTTAGCTTTAACATGATCCGGTAAAGCTTGCTCCTTTAGCCATGCATGCCTTCTTATCACTGTGCCAGTCATGGCTGATCTAAATGAAGCCTCCAGTGCATCATAGCCACATTTTAAGGAATGGTTACTAACCTGTTGTATGTTATTTACCATTTCTAATACATATTTCTTATCAAGAGATTCATCAGTGGTTAGCTTTTTAGTTAACTGATCAAGCATAAACTCTTGGTATTGTATCATGTGAAACTGACAGTTTAAAGCTCTAGCTGAGAGAGTAGCTGAAGTGTAGACCTTTTGCCCCATCTGTCTAATGACCTTGCTTCCCTTTCAGAAGGAATAGGGTTTTAGCTATGGTCGGCTACTGCCTTGGGACCCTGGGATATAGTTTGGGGTCTGCAAGTGGGGCCTTGTAAAGGTGGTGATGAGTGTCTGGCACCCTGTAAAATCTGTCTGGTTTGGCAGGGGCTGGGGTAAAGAATCTGGTGCGGAGCAGACATCATTGAAAGCATCATCCACCACAGAGAGAACAGGAGGTATAGCTAAAGGCCTGTGCTGTGGAAGGTGCAGAAAGGTCCTAAGTCTTTTCTGGAGTCTGAAAAATCCTGTTGCTGCCATTGGAACTGCTCTGCATGGCATGTAAGGTTTCCCAAAGGAGAATTCTTCTGGTGGGAAGCAGCTGGAATGGATTCTTCAGCATCAGAGTCTTCAAAATTGGAGAAAGGAGCCTCTGGCTGGTCAGTTATGTCTGATTCATCGGCAGAATCATCAGAGGACACTGGCTCAGGGGCTCTGCCCTAGGTCTCTTCTCTGGGGGCTGAGAGGCCCTGTCTGGGTGAGATTGAGATCCTCTAATTAATGAAATTAAATCTTCTGCCAGAGTAAGCATTTGAGAACTAGAGGAGGGCCTGGTTGTAGGGGTTTAACAGGCACTGTTTTAGTAGTCTTGGCTGCTTTAGCCCTGGCGAAGGCCTTAATGGACATGGCTGCTGGAGGCCTAGCAGCACCACGTGCTGGGGTAGAGACATCCAAGGGAATGGTGTCTGATAAGTCAGTGGCAACCACCGTAGTGGATAAAATTTCTGAGGCCGATTCAAGAGTGGTAGCAGGGGCCTCAGTTGTAGAGATAGATTCAGCTGTACTTTGATCAGTTTTCTCGGTTTCGGCGAAACCGAGACACTCATGATTTGCTTAACCATGGTTTCGGCCGAAACCGCGGACGCGAGTGTCGGTCTTTATCTTTGCGTTTTTGGCAGATTGGGTAGTCGGAGGATCCGGCGGCATAATGTACGCAAAATCAGAACCGAAAAACTGTTCAGCAAACTCCGACCGGCGCAAAGCGTTCGTCGGTTGAAAGAAGCACAGGCGAACAGGCTGCTACGTCGTGGGCTGGGCCTAAACAAGGCAGACAATAAGAGTGGAAATCTTTATGAGGTATTTGTTTCCCACAGGTTAAACAATTATTAACTTTTTCTGACATCGGCTGAGGCAAGAAAGAGTCCCCAACGGGTACTTAGCTTTAGAAGTCTTGAGTAGTATTCGGTAGAAGTAATCTCTGGATCCGACCGACCGGCACTTGCGAACAGCTTCTGCTTCGGGCGCCACGCGGCAAGAAAGACTGAGGAAAATGGCGTTGGCTGATGCCTTTATACCCGAAGACCAACAGAGATGACGTCGGGTGAAGTGCGACATCAGCCGAAGCCGGACCCGGACTTGGAATCCGGCCGACTGAAGGGCTGCCTGACGACAGGACAACCCAGTTGTTATGACTGCAGATGCATCCATGAAGGACATCCTGCTTTTTTTATTCAGCAGGGAGGTTTTCTTACATTTAAACTTTCCTACTGACTCACAGATCTAGTCAATCACAGTGATCTGACTGCCAGTACATGTTACTGACTTGATATAAATATTCATTCTGAACATCGTTGTTTCCTTTTGGAATAATTTGTTTACTGAGAAACACTAGAGCCTCTCTCTCCTACTGCTTTCTATCACAATTCTGAACATCTCCAACTGCTGGTGACAGCAATGCTGCTGACCATTCTTGTTGCTCTTCATCCTTGAACTTCTGTATACCTGTCTTGTATGAAACGTATGCACTTCCTCCAATACAGCTTTCCATCATCAAATATTTTACCACCTTCTTCTGCTTCAGTTTGCAACTGTCCAACTGTTTTTGTATTCTTACTTTTATTCCATCCTTATTCCTTCTTATATGAAGGACACTTCAGTTTCATCAGATTTCGTTCTACCACTTCCTTTACTTTGCTTTAATTTTCAGACGGTGATAATGATGTTGAAATAAGTAACCTGTTTTTCAAGCAGTCCATGAATGACTGAGAGTCAGTGCAAGTCGGAAGTCCCTTGCAATGGAATACTCCTTTATTGCAAGCTGTAGAATGACAATCCTCACTGCTACTGTTACAGCTCCTTCTCATCAAATGTTTCACTGTTTCAACAGTTCTCTCCACTTGTCCTTTACACAGATGATGATGTGGAGTAGACATCATATGCACAATTTTCCACTTGTACACAAACTATGAATACCTGACTTCAAACTTTGGACAGCAGTCAATATTCCCTGTCTTAAGAATATAAATATAAATCAGAGATGCAAGGAGAATAGATGACCCCAGTGAGACAGAGTAGCAGGCAGTATTCATAAATAGTTCTTCTTTAGGCTTTTCCCGGTTAGGGGTCGCCACAGAGGATCACCTGTCCGCTCATGATTGGCAGTGGAGTTTTACGGTGTTGAGTTGTCATCCCAGTCCCCAATCTTCCACAGAAAGCACACACACTCATGCCTACGGCCAACTTAGAGTGTCCAATCCACCTACAGCATGTCTTTGGGATGTGGGAGGAAACTGGAGCACCCGGAGGAAACCCACGCGATCACAGGGAGGACATGCAGACTCCACACAGAAGGCACCCCAGCCGAGAATCGAACGGGAGAACCTCTTGCTGTGAGGCGGCAACGCTAACCGCTGCACCACATTGGCTGAGTTAAAAGCAGAAAATAATACAAATAAAAAATTAAATGCCCAGACCTGATCACCAGAAAAACTCCTCCTCATTCATGCATAAGCACGTTTGGGCACTGAATGAACTTCATCAGATGATCGCATCTTAAGAATACAAATTTGATTATGCTAATAACCGTACACTTCTTTTGTCTTTCTGTTTGACTGCTTCAAGGAACTTGGAATAATTATCAACACTTAAGCGATCACAGCTTCTCTAAATGAGAATAAATTAATATTAATGTAATTTTTTCAAACCTTGAATTGAGTAAACTAGCAACTCTTCCCTTAGATTTTTGTTAACATATAAACTTAATACAACACAACTCTGCACTACTTGCTCGGAGTCAAAATTTCCAGCTAAAACATTGCATTTCATTCTTTCTTTGTAGTTTACTATTCCAATATGTGACTTATTTATCTGCCTTAGCAAATTGGGAATTATTTTATCATCTTTGACCACTAAGCCTTGAACACAATCTATTTCTTCCGTGAAAGTTTAAGACTTATTGTCTGTCCTTACACACAGATGCTCTAAATGCTCTGCAAAGGTTTGCAGTCAGTTTCCATTAGAGTTATCTTGCACAGAAATTCACTGAATTTCTCATAGCCATATACTATTGCTAACAGTTCCTTTTCCTCTCTTTCATACACTTGAACGATCCCAGCTCCTATACCATTCTGAGTGATAACTACTTGCAAAACAGCTGGTTTAGTCAGCTATTAGTATTTTAATGTCAGCACTTCTGTAAACTAGTTTTGTCAGCAATTCAAAACTCTTTCCTGATAAGTTCTCTGTTCAGGGTACATCGTTCTCCAAAGTTCTCTGTTCAGGGTACATCTTTCTCCAACAGCCTTTTTGAGAGTCACAGTTATCTCAAACGTACTCAGTAAAAAAAACTTTGAAATACTGCATCTTTCCTAGAAACTTCTGTATCCCTTGCTTGTCTTCTGGATTTGTCATCTGCACAACGTCTCTGATTATTCTGTACCTGGTAAAAGTTTCACTGTTTGTTACAATATGATTCATGCATTTTAGCCTTATTACATGTATTCCACATTTTCTTTAATGTGACATTATAATGTTTCTATTTAGCAGATGTATCAGTTTACTGATGTGTTCTTCTTATGCCTGGCTGGCTCCATATTAATAAAACAATTATGATTACAACTCATTACAAGCCTTTGTCTATCTGTGCAAAAGTTCTCTGTAGTACTTCTGATGTTAATTAAATATCATAGAAAACTCTAAAGAATCTATGCCTTCCCCATGGTCTAGTAAATGTAGAACATTTGAAACTTTCATTACCTAGCTTTACTTGCCAGAATCCTGTGTTAACATCTAGCAGTGAAAATAGCTTAGCATTTTGCAGTGGCGGCTGGTGACTTCAAATCACAGGGGGGCTGCAGGAGACAGCTGAATGGGTGGGGTCAATGGAGGGGGTGTGGTCAACCAGAAAGGAGAGGAGCTATGCACAAAACCACAAAAAACTAACTTTAATTAAATACGCTGCCCTGGGTGGCAAACCATCATTATTGAAAGTCCAATCAAGACAAAAATAAGTGTAGAAGAATAAAAATATTTCAATGCATTGGCTGCATGACAGCTTACTTAATATCTAGATGGAAACAAAAGGTTGTGAGGCATGAAAAAATTTATTATTTATTATTTATTTATTTCCAGTTTGATAACCGGGGAAGTCCACTGGGCCCGAAAGCCCGTTTTCAGTGGAGGCCCGGGGAGAAAAGCTCCACGATAATACATTACACACAAAAAAAACCAGCAGAAAAGATCTAAACTAGTACATTACACACAAAAACACACTCTGTTCTAATAGCATAATACTTTAACAATTTCCAAACAAGAATGAGGTGCAATGGGCACTATACATAAGAAAAAGATATATTAGTGCAAGTGTGAAGTTAGTAAGTAGGAAAGGAAAGCAAATTATAGATAGAGTTTGAATGCAAGAGCATGGATGCATGGGAGAAAAAAGAAGAAGCAAAGAAATTAAAGGAGAGGTGTTAGAAGAGGATAGAACAGAAAACTAATGTTCAAATTGTGGTTATTTATTGTGGTTAAATTACTTTTTAAATACATTACTGGAATGCCAGTCAAAATCAAGAAGCACTCAACTCAAACCACTTCTCCTTGCACTGCAGTTCTAATTATAATATATTCAGCTTTATTAAAGTACCAAGTAACATGCTGAACAGGGTTGCCACCTTTTAACAAGGGCAAAGTGGGACATGGGGGTGTGGTCAACAGGATAGGGGTGTGGCCAGCATGACACTGGCCACACCCCCACCACGACATCACCAGAGTTGTTAAAGGAGATGCAGTATTATAGAGGAAGGGAGCAAAAAAGAGTTTACAAACAGTTTGAAAAAGGTCAAATAGTAAATGAGGTAATGTAGGGGGCATTTTGGCCATTGAAGACTAACATTAACACAGCTTGTAGAAAATGAAATGCATTATTTTTACCACTGAACATGCCCACCACACCCCACAAGACAAAAAAGTTAACCATATTCACTGAACCAAAAAACAGTAAAATGAATGAGAATGCACAGTGGATACCATAGACCTAATTTAGCTTTTGACCACAGCAGTTAAGAAATGTATGGCACTAATTTACACAGCGCAATGATCTATTAATAAACATGCCCAACAGCAGCACTGCTCATAATCTGATTATAATGAAAACAGTAAATAAGTATGTTGAAGACATCACTAAAACACAAAATAAAAACTTTGCTACTTAGATGCAAACTACCCTGTAACATGGTTTAGCACAATCTCAAATACATTGCATTAACTTCAGAGCATCCATCCACAAAAAAAAAAAAAAATAAATGGGAAAAAAGTCCAAACATTTTAACTTTAAAACTACAATGTACAGCAGACTCCATGGGCTCCTTTTACTTCAAAACATAGCAATTAATCCAGCACAGCAATGCAATAAACAGGCCCAAGTAAAAGTAACACACCCATATTCACATTACAAGCAAAACAGTACATTTTAACCTTATTAAAATGCATAATAAATTAAATGCACACATTTACAAGTATAAATGAAAACAATCTTGAAACAGCTTTGGCAAATTGGCAACGTGTACCTACTAGAATAATAAATGAATTACATTAACTGTTAACATTCCCCCTCAAAAGGTAGACTTGTACCACATAGACATGGACTTGCAGGAACAGGAAAAATTACCTAAACAGTATATCGTAACTTCCTGAAAACAGCATTATAGTGCATATTTCCATACAAAAAAGTACAAACTATGCTCAAACAATTCCTATATGCATACAGACAATACCCAGAAAAAGCTACGACAATAGAAATGCATCACACTAAGTTTATATTTCACTGCCCCCCAACAGAAACAAACAACTTCTATACACAGTTCAGCCTTTTAAAAGTAATGCTTCCAAATCATACTCCCAAGCATAATAACAATTACATATACATTCAGGTTTTATATCTTTAAACACTACTACTCAAAAATATCAAACTAACTACTACAGATTTAAATATTGCGTACTGCACCCACCATCTGCCTTTAAACATTAAAAAAATTAAACCACAATATATTCCCATTTTAAACTAGTACAAAAGTCTCAAAATAACCACTGCACAGATTTAAATACTACATACTACATCCCCATCTACCTCTAAACATTAAAAACTTAAATAAAGCACACTATTCCCATTTTAAATAACTAAAGCCACAAAATGCAATTATCTACTTACCACTCACAGTTATTGCTGGGCTGGCTGGCTCCCTTGCTGGCTTCTTTCCTGGCTGGGCTGGCTCCCTTGCTGGCTGGTCTGGGCTGGGCTTGCTACCTTGCTGGCTGGTCTGGGCTGGGCTGGCTACCTTGCTGGCTGGTCTGGGCTGGGCTGGCTACCTTGCTGGCTTCTTTCCTGGCTGGGCTGGCTCCCTTGCTGGCTGGGCTGGCTCCCTTGCTGGCTGGGCTGGGCTGGCTCCCTTGCTGGCTGGGCTGGGCTGGCTACCTTGCTGGCTGGTCTGGGCTGGGCTGGCTACCTGGCTGGTCTGGGCTGGGCTGGCTACCTTGCTGGCTGGTCTGGGCTGGGCTGGCTACCTTGCTGGCTTCTTTCCTGGCTGGGCTGGCTCCCTTGCTGGCTGGGCTGGGCTGGCTACCTTGCTGGCTGGGCTGGGCTGGCTACCTTGCTGGCTGGGCTGGGCTGGCTACCTTGCTGGCTGGCTAGGCTGGCTCCCTTGCTGGCTTGGCTGGCTGGCTGGGCTGGCTCCCTTGCTGGCTTGGCTGGGCTGGCTCCCTTGCTGGCTTGGCTGGCTGGCTTCAATGCCGGCTTCAATGGTGAAAAAAATCAGATCTTTTGTCGCAGCTGCTATAGAGCTTAGTGCTCTACAGCTGCGACCTTTATGGGGCTCTTCAGAAGAAGTTCCCGCCCCCTACAATGGCTGCAGCCAATTACTGTGCTGCATTACCACCCGGACCTAGCAGAGAATCCCTCTAACTGCAGGTCCGGGTGGTGACGAGTCAAGCATTGCCGTGGAAAAACCGGAAGTATTTTCGGCTTTTCCACGGCAATTTTAAAATGCGAAGCGCTGCAAGCGCAAAGGGGAAAAAACTGGACTTTTAAAGTCCCACGCAGTGGCGGAGGCGGGATGAGAGCACTCAAACCGTGAGTGTCCCGCTGACAACGGGACAGGTGGCAACCATAATGCTGAAAGTAGAAATCTATGTGATGCCCCCACTTATTAAAAATGTTTCTTATCCAAAAAAGACCTGCTGCCTGACAACTTGTTTCATGGGGAAAACATGATAAAAGTAAAAAATGAAAAGCAAACAAGAAACAAGCTCAAGATACATTGCTTAAAGGATTACTGTACAGGTTATGGACCACACATGATTGGCATTCTGTTTAGTTTACGGGTAAAGTCTGTAGAGATGACTGGAAGTCTCCAACAAGTGTAATGAGCTTTTTAAAATAATGGAATCCTGTCCTTTAATACCCAAGGCTTATACATTATCTAGTCAAGTATTCTCTGCATGGCAACAACAGAAAGGCTTTCAATGTTGGCAATTCTTTAACAGTATGCTTATTAAAGCTTACTTGCATCTTACGATCTCAGACAAGCTTACCTTACGGTCATTAAAGCATTGCTACTTAAACACAGAGCAACAGGCACTTTGAGTAATAAGCATAAATCTGAGTAATAAGCATAAATCAACAGCACAAAAATATGACAGAAACCAGACCATTCCGCAAAATCAAGGACAGATGAAAAGCCACTGTAGTACTTATGCAGTGTGTCCTCCCCATCCAAGGTAGATACAACTACTCCTTGCCTTGCTTGGACACATCCAGAGTCACTACATGGGGGAGTGGGGTGCAACAAGCATGTCACAATTTGAAATCTCTCTGGCTGACTGTGATGGCCCTGACACATTTGTCATACCTCTCAACCTCAAGAGCAAGAAATCTGGACAAAGCCATACACAGAAGTGGGACAACGGCCCAAAAATAAGGACAATTTTTAAATATTGCTCTAATAAACTTCGAAAGATAATAGAATAGGTCTTGCATTAGTATGAATTTTCTGAAGGGTATAAAATCTGAAACTCAAATGTCTGTCATTTTCTAACTTCAGTCTTTAGTGATTTGTCACTAACTTGCCAAAAAACACAACTTTATGAAAAATGGACCAAAATGTGATGCAAAAATATAAAATAGACACACAATACAGCTGCTACCTGTCAAAGAAGGGACACTTTAATATTAGTACTGCTACCTTGAGCAGCTGACAAAATAAAAGAATCTACATGCATTTCAAGTAATCTATAACTTTGATTATTACAGTTATTTCTTAATTGTAAACCCTCCATGTTTTCTTCCAAAATTGCTATTTTGCGGAGGGATTATTAGGGGGAAGAGCAACATTTTGAGCCAAACATTGGGGACAGTTGAGAGGTTGGCTATGCCTAATTCTATAAAGCAATTTATTTGCATGTACCTCTCAACCTGTTAATGCAGTAAATCTGAACAAGGCCAAATATATTGGGGGCACATATAAACAGTACTAAAAATTGCTCTTGCATAAACTGAGACAGTTGATAGAACAGCTCTTACTTTAACATGCATTTTTCTGAAGGTTATGAAGTCTGAAACGTATTATTTAGTGACTTAATTCCTAAATGATTTGCCAGAAAACTACAAATTTTATGAAGAACAAACCAAAAATAAGAAGCAAAAATCGACAGTTGGGAGGTATATTTCAGCTGGGCCTGTCTGAGTTTGCTGCCCTTCCCCCCTGACAAAATAATGGTTGAATGGAGCCTCTGCAGCCATTCCAATGAACCATTACTTGGCTATTTCACTCCTTTTACCATAAACACTAATGTGCATACTGCTTTACTTCTATGATGAGTTGGACTTCATTTGAAAGTTTTATTTTGTATTTTACAGCACAAACACTAAGTCATCTGTTAAACAAAGCAATGCAGTCTCACAATGAAAACTTAGCATTAAAACTTCTCTGCCCTTGAAACTCACATTCATTGAAACAGCATTGAAACCCACATTCAAAGAAAATACATTTTGCCAGTGGCAGATAAAGATTAATTTTGGGCTGTTTTCAAATCATAGGCCCCTTGCATATGAAACATACATGTGCTCTTTGATACACCTTCCTCATTGTACTAAAATTATATTCCTTGTACAATACAGTACACTTGTTAGAGGGTGTTTTAAATTTGTTTTGAACATTTTCCAGTAAGCAATGAAACAAACCATATGCACCCATAATGGCAAAACTGCCCAGTTGAGAACATTTATCATAAAAAGTCTACTCAGACTTCCACAGTCCACCATTATTAGTAAATATACACAATTCTACAGTCCACCATTATTAGTAAATATGCACAATTCCACAGTCCACCATTATTAGTAAATATGCACAATTCTACAGTCCACCATTATCAGTAAATATGCACAATTCTACAGTCCACCTTTATCAGTAAATATGCACAATTATACAGTCCATTATCAGTAAATATGCACAATCTCTGAAGTAAGTCATCTGAATAATTCCACATTAAAGAAATCTGTAACTAATGAAGCGGTTGCTGCTAGCAATCACCTTTATATTTCATGGTTTCATCGAAAAATAAAGTGTCTGTTGCCCCTCAGGAATAAATTGCCTATATTACATTAAAAAATGATAAGCTAGTAATAATATTGCAAGAGGAAATGGATGGCAAACTGATAACAGACTCATAGTTAGTATCTTCACCAAGGAGAACATTCTCAGTACGGCAGCATCCACCCCTTGTGGGAGTAGAACCCACAGCCTTCTGCATCAAAAGCAAGTACACAACCTGTTGTGCTATAGTATTAACTAGGCAAAGCAGTAGCACTAAACTTCTATTCCCCTGCAGCTCTCAGCTCCTTGTAAAATCTACTCAATACTCAACTGCATCTCAACTTCGCAGCTCAAGAAAACTGGAAAAAGCCAAAATGTATTGGGGGTCAAAAGCCCAAAAAACAGGGACACATTAAACATTGCTTGTATAATCTTGGAAAGTTGCTAGAATAAAATGTTGTGTTGCCACCATACATTTTACTGCCAAGGTCCCTGAGCAAAAAACAGTCAGAGTAACATACCACTACGCCACATCAGCTGCTTTGTAAAAGAGAGGAAGATTGAAACTTAAATGGCTATCATTTAGTGAATTCAGTTCTCACCATAGCTGTCAACCTCTTAGTACAAAACACCTGGACAAACCCAGTAATGAGGGAATACAGCCCTCAAACATATTCAGTGAATTCAGTTCTTGCCATAGCTGTCAACCTTAGCACAAAAACCTGGACGAAGCCAATAATGGGGGAATACAGTCCCAAACATAGGGACAAATTTAAAATATTCATCTTATAAACTTAGAAAATTGCTAGAAAAAAAGGTTGCGCTACTATGTATTCTGAAGAACACGAAGTTTGAAATTCAAATGCCGGTCAATTTTACTGCGGACAGAACAAAAACAATTTTCAGCAGAGACACAGGGATTAATACTGCAGACACGTCTTTGTAAAATGGCAGGGCACCAGTGCAAATCCACACAAACACAGGGAGGAGATGCAGACTCCACACAGAAGCCACCCCAACCAAGAATGAAACCAGAAAACCTATAGCTGTGAGGCAACAATAGTACCACTGCACCCTCAAATATGCAAGGAATTAAACATTCAGAAACCTGAAGTCTGAAATTCAAATGCCTGTCAATTTTACTGCGGATAGAACAAAAACAATTTTCAGCAGAGACACAGGGATTAATACTGCAGACACGTCTTTGTAAAATGGCAGGGCACCAGAGCAAATCCACACAAACACAGGGAGGAGATGCAGACTCCACAAAAAAGCCACCCCAACCAAGAATCAAACCAGAAAACCTATAGCTGTGAGGCAACAATAGTACCACTGCACCATCAAATATGCAAAGAATTAAACATTCAGAAACCTGAAGTCTGAAATTCAAATGCCTGCCAATTTTACTGCGGACAGAACAAAAACAATTTTCAGCAGAGACGCAGGGATTAATACTGCAGACACGTCTTTGTAAAATGGCAGGGCACCAGAGCAAATCCACACAAACACAGGGAGAAGATGCAGACTACACACAGAAGCCACCCCAACCAAGAATCAAACCAGAAAACCTATAGCTGTGAGGCAACAATAGTACCACTGCACCATCAAATATGCAAGGAATTAAACATTCAGAAACCTGAAGTCTGAAATTCAAATGCCTGTCAATTTTATTTAACATTTGTTAATCAGGACAGTCTGACTTGGAACAAAAAAACAATTTTCAGCAGAGGCCCAGGAAGAAATAATGCAGACATGTCTTTGTAACATGGGAGGACACAAAAGCAAACCCACACAAACACAGGGAGAATATAACAGACCCCACAAAGAAGGAACCCCAGCCAAGAATCAAACCTGAGAACCTGCAGCTGTGAGGCAACAATGCTACCAGTGCAACATCAAATAAAAGCAAACCCACACAAACACAGGGAGAAGATAACAGACCCCACAAAGAAGGAACCCCAGCCAAGAATCAAACCTGAGAACCTGCAGCTCTGAGGCAACAATGCTACTGCTACACCATCACATATCAAGCATTGCAACATTTACAAACCAAAGATATTATGAGGAACAGATCAGATCGAATATGAGGCAAAAATCTGCAATTTTTTTACAAATGGTGGTGGGTAGGGAACTCAAGTCTTTAACACCTGCATACAGGGTACAGGGTTCAAGCCTGAGGTATTCCCTACCACACCACCATGAGCACCTGGGGCATTCACACACACACACACACACACACACACACACACACACACACACACACACACACACACACACACACATACACCAGTATAAAAGCACCACTTCAATATAAACTAGCACCATACACAATTGTAAAACTAAAAAGCACCATACACACTCAATATAAACATTGTAAAAGTAAGAAAGCACCATACACTTACCTGTCTGATCCCAAGCAAAGCTCCTTCCCGACGAGACTGCCCGCGCAAATACTCCAAAAGACCCGCGAGATCCAAAGCTCCTTCCCGACGAGACGAGGCTGTCCTGACTGCTGCTGTTGCAGTCCGGACCCAACACATAATCCCAGCGAGTCTGTGCACTTTAAAAGTGCACAGACGTCTCCTTGTGTCCCCCTATGGGGACTGCCGGATTGCCTGGAGCATGCGCATAGACCGACAGTAGTCGGGACTATTGCGCATGCGCGAAGTCCGCGAAATTTGAAAATGTTTTTTTTTCTGTTTTTTATTTTGAGGGGGCTGCAGTCTGGCAGTCCGATAGAACGGGCCACCCCTGGCATTTTGTAATGGTAAGATAATTTCTTTAGCTATGAGCAGCATGTGATCCAATCTTTAAATGACTTTACTCATACTGTGTAGCTTGATGTAAAAACTCTTTGTCTTGCTTCATAAAGTAGGCACACTGTTTAACTATTATATTGACTCTTACTGTTTCTTAATGACAACTACACTTTCAAATTGGTTCAATTTCTGCTCAGTCCTGCTTTTGACAATGATGAATTCTTTCCAAAAAACATCAGATATAATCAGGATTTAATTATTGCACAACGTTTTTATGACAAGGCTATAAACCTAGCTGCAAGAAGTGATGGTCACTGCTGCTATAACACCCTGATCCCACAAACAAAATAGGAAAAAGGGGTTTGATGCTGATGACAACTTTCATGGCAAACTTCCTAGCCTGTAAATAAATCAGCAAAGTCATTAAATATATGACTACTACATCTCTACACAGTACTACTTCGCCAATGTGCAACTGATCTTAAATATGCAAAGGAAACACCTTTTTCGTACTACAAAACTTGTTACACACACACACACACACACACACACACATTTATATAAAAATATACTAGGAGAATTCACTTTAACAGCTATAGTTTAAAACTGAATTTTGTAATCACCATTATTTATACTCAAATGTTGATGGCTTTTGGCCCACATCTTTACATGGTGCTCTCAATACGTTAACATGCACACAAGTCTTTCACACTCCTCCCTCTTCTGTGCCTTTGGCTATATGCTTTAAAACTAGATTCAGGCACAGCCATGCTGGTAATTGTAAATGGATAAATCACTGACAATGGCCTAGGTGACTTGAGACAGACTACTGGCTGTGCTACTTGATGGCATGAGCAGGGGAGGATGAGCATGCCAATCCAGGGAGGAAGAGTTAGATTTATCTGCAGACAGTCATGCATTCTGCTGGAGGCCAGGGCATATCTTCCACAGAGTAAAATAGACTCCCTAAAGAATAATCTGGATCATGATCTAATTTTGTCCAGTTACATATCTCTTCCTATAACAGCTCCAGAGCCATGAATGCAATTCCCACTCCTTGACCCATGCTTCTGGGTGTTGAAGAAATGGCAGCTTTACATTCTGAATGACCCCGAGCTTATTTTTCTCTCAGGAGAGGAAGGGTCTGCCTGCAGGATTATAACAGGATCTGGCCACTTCCCTTCGACTTCCATTACGTACATAGGAGGCATTCATCAGTCTTATAAGACAAAGACCATGAGACCGTTCTCTGAAATTTCTTTATTCAGTGTCTTATAGGCTTTTGAGGGAAAGATTTTGATCTCATTTATTGAACCACAAAAAAACAGTGGTATTGGACCTGTTGTGTCTCTGCAAGTGCTAAGGCTCTACTACCTTGTCAACTTCAGGGGTGCATGACAGAAGCCACCTTCCACAGTTTCTTTAAGACAGATGTACTAGCAACTTGGCTTCTTAATTTGATTGTACAATGCTTGTAATGTATGATGTTTGCAACTGGAATTGTGACGATATGGTTTGTTTTCATTTATATAAATGTAAGATTGCCTATGTCATATGTGATAAATTTAATACAGATATGTCTTGTTTAGAAAAGAAAGCAATGAGAATACTAGACAGGCACTAGAAACTTACATAAAGCACAGCTGCACAGCCAACTGGAAGAAGGGTCTGTTTGTTCATACAGTACTTTGTAAAACAACTGGTGTATTCTAACATTTGGCTATGCAGTTTACATGAACGTGGGTACTTTGGCAATTCATTGATACCCGCTTCACTGATGCCTCATTTCTTTGAAACTCCATAACCGAAGCCACAGATGTACAACCTCAGAATATGTTAAAACTAAGTAAAGAAGTGCAGTGGATAAATTCCTTTAGGCTTTACTCAGTTTCTATTATTGTCTTTTGTTGAAGTGCATATCTGAAGCATATCCAAATTACTGTGCTGTATCAGTAACTTACCACTGATGGCTGGCATTTTCTGCAAGCTGAACTTGATAAATATTAGTTTGCTTTAGTCTAAGCATGCCTTCCGAATTCTCTTCCACCAAAGGAATAAATGTTGCACGTTTATTACAGAAATCTGTAAACAGATTAAAAGTACTATCAATATGGACATTTCAGCTGAAAGATAAATAATACAAAAAGCAAGTCCAACTCAAATAATATACATCTCTTAAAATAGACAGAAACCAAGGATAAAGCTGTCAGAAATAAAGTTCTGCTTTTGCAGTGTATCAAACAGTAAAAAAACAGTAATTGTATTTTTTTTCTCCATGTACAGATTTACATTTTGTATGAGTAAGTAATGGTGGGAAGAGTCTTGGCTTAGACAGAGCTAACAGGTTCTTCTTTTTTGTGGAAGCGCCATAAATGATTTTGTTGTTTAAAAGAGCTCCCCAGAGTACTTGTAGTCTTACACAGGACACTACAGAATTCATTGGAATCTGATGGGATATAGAGCCCTAGGATCTGTTTGCATTTTCAGCTACCATTATCACTATGAAGTCTATGGTATTTATGGTCGTCATCTTCTATCATTTACTGGTGTTTACACTTTGTACTTGTAGTATCTCACCAAAATATCCTGCAGCCCCTCCTTCCTTCTCTCTCTCTATAAATATCTACCAATATATTTAAATACATAATATATATATATATATATATATATATATATATATATATATATATATATATATATATATATGGATCTACTTCACATGGTCGACGTTTCAGAATGTCGAAGATCATATGATCGACATTCGAAATGACGACCATGGAATACAAAAATAACTCCCACCACAATAACTTACCTTCACACTGCTAGCAGGGGGGCTATGCCCCTCGTAACTTAAATATACCAACTCCGAGATTACACTACAGTGCGGAATATGGAAATCTTTCCATTACTGCAAAGAGATGTTGGTTCTGCATGATCGACATTTCGAATGTCGATCATATGATCTTCGACATTCTGAAATGCTGACCATGTGAAGGGGACCCATATACATATCTATACATCTATGTGCAAATATTTACACACACATTTTATACATATTACACACACACACACACACACACACACACACACACACACACACACACACACACAGACACACACGCACTATACACTCATGTCTACAGGAAAAGTATTCTGGGGATACAGTACTCTTGGGGTATAGTACTCGTTTGATATTTTCTGAACGGGCAATCTCAAATGAATAAATTAAGATGATCTGTAGTCTAGAGAGGTCAACAATGTGTTGTGAATAGCCACTATATAGTTGCCACTCTCAAAGATTTGTTCCATCCTTACCTTGTTCTGTCACAGGCAACTCTAAACCAATTTTATGATTTCTGCTACTCCAGCATTACAGGCAAAGAATTTCTGGGACTTACCATTCTCTCAATAGTTGTATGTTTTCCTGTCCACCATGAAACATCCCTCTTCCAAAAGGTATCCAGGACTCCTTTTCTTCAAAACCATCTACCTCTTCAGTTCCACCCCTTCTGCTTGCCCAGAAGGAACTTGGTGCATCTAAATATTAACCACTTTTATTTTCATAATGTACACATTTGCAGCTTTCTAAGTGTCTGCCCATAACCCAGCTCCTCAGAATCCATCACCATTACACAAGTTGGTGTGGTATGCTTTCCATTAGCCTAATTTTCTCCTGCATGGCTTCCAAAATTGCACTCATTGTGTCTTTACTGGGACATTGTACTACTGAAAGAAGACGTCGCTATCAGTTTTCTCAATACTGACTAAAATTCAGCACAGGGATGATTATTAGGTGCACTGTCACCACACAGACTGTTTAATGCATGCATGCGTAGTATGTTCTATATGGGTTTCTCCTCAAAAGGTACATAATCCCATAATTCTTACTAATAAATGTGAACTACCATCTTACCACATTACTGCCTAACTGTCTCCCTTATGACTATTCCACCAATCAAAGAATATCACGGCCATTACTTTATCCTCCGCATATAAATTGATCTTGTTCTCCAAACTCAGTTTGATAAATAAGTATATGCATCAGGACAAATCCAAGCACTAAAGTGGGCGGCACTTAACTGCTTACTGACTTTAATGACAGTTCTCCTGTAACAACTACTCTCTGCTTTCAATAAGATGGTCAGTATCTTATGCACAGTTTGGAACCCATCTCAAAGCCACTTACTTTTCCTATCAACATCCAGAGTTGTACTAATAAAGCTGCTGAAGTCTAGCTACATCACATCCACATAATTCTTCACTGCCCACTTCAGGAGGGCCAAGACATGGAACTGAAGATGGACTGGCAACGCAATCACAATGTGATGAAAACTGTCCACTTTCAGCCATAGAATTGGAATGGTTTGGAACTCTCTTAGCCTAGCATGCAAATAGTTTGTTCAACTTTACTTTAATATTTAAGTGAGACAAATATATCTTTATGCAAGGGGTCATTGACCTCAAATATTCTAACAGTCCACTAGTTATGGACAAGCTATAAACTTCTGTCACTGGTTTGAACTCCACTGTCAGATCTTTAATGCACCCAAAATGATAGTTCACCAGAGTCCTGAGCTAGCTCTCAAAAAACTTTTTCTTTATTTTTTTAGGCTCTACACTACAGAGCTATGGAGCCGAGCACTGCAGGAAGATTTAAAGGCAGTGCAACATGTCACAGGATGGTCTTGTACAGGAGTGCTTCCATTGATTCTCCAACATGCTGTACAGACTGAGAATAGACATTAGGACACAACAGATTATGGCTGGTGTACAGACGGCACAAAATAAAGAATAAAACTTCTTCTTTATATACTTCATTTTTTGTACCGCTATCACTCCTTACCCATATCCACATTATATTTCAATGCCAGCAGTCTGCCTTCTCACTCCTAAGCAAACACAAAGGTGAAGAATTAATTCACTAATTACACCTTACCTGTAGCATTATGAACTTTCTTCTCTCCCCTTCCAATGAAGCGATATCCTTTCAGTCTCCTCTGTATCTATATACAGTGGATATAAAAGGTGTACACCCCCCGATAAAATGCCAGGTTTTTATGATATACAAGAAAAGAGACCACAGCAAATTATTTCAAAACTTTTCCCACCTTTAATGTGACCTATAACCTGTACAATTCAATTGAAAAACAAACAAATCTGTTAGGGGAAAAATATAAAAAATAAAAAACATACAGTAAGCTGGTTGCACAAGTGTGCACACCCTTAAACTAATACTTTGTTGAAGCACCTTTTGATTTAATTAGACTCTTCTTGGGTAGGAGTCTATCAGCATAGAACATCTTGACTTGGCAATATCTGCCCACTCTTTCTTGCAAAAGCACTCCACATCTGTCAGACTGCGAGGGCATTTCTTGTGCACAGCCCTCTTCAGGTCATCCCACAGATTTTCTATTGGATTTGGGTCTGGGCTCTGGCTGGGCGATTCCAAAACTTTAATTTTCTTCAGGTGAAGCCATTCTTTTGTTGATTTGGATGTATGCTTGGGATCATTGTCGTGTTGAAAGGTGAAAGTCCTGTTCATCTTCAGCTTTCTAGCAGACACCTGAAGGTTTTGGGCCAAAAGTGACTGGTATTTGGAACTGTTCATAATTCCCTCCACCTCGACTAAAGCCCCCAGTTCCAGCTGAAGAAAAGCAACCTCAAAGCATGATACTGCCACTGCCATGCTTCAACATGGGGACAGTGTTCTTCTGGTGATGCGAAGTGTTGTTTTTGCTCCAAATGCACCTTTTGGAATTGTGGCCAAAAAGTTCAACCTTGGTCTCATCAGACCATAACACATTTTTCCACATGCTTTTGGAAAACTTGATGTATTGTTTTGCAAATTTTAGCCAGGTTTGGGTGTTTTTCTGTTTAAGTAAAGGCTTCTGTCTTACAACTCTACCCCATAGCCCAGCCATGCACAGAATGTAGGAGATTGTTGTCACGTGTAGTACACAACCAGTACTTGCCAGAAATTTCTACAGCTCCTTCAGTTTTGCTGTAGGTCTCTTGGCAGCCTCCATGACAGTTTTCATCTCGTCTTTTCATCAATTTTGAATGGACGTCCAATTCTTTGCAATGTCACTGTTGTTCCATATTTTCTGCACTTTTTGATGACCATCTTCACTGTGTTCCATGCTATATCCAATGCGGTGGAAATTTTTTTGTACCCTTCTCCTGACTAATGCCTTTCAACAATGTCCCTTTGATGCTTTGTAAACGCTCTGTGAACCATGGCTTTTGCTGTAGCAGGCAACTGAGTAAATGTCAAAATCCAACTAGGACAGCTGAACTTTATTTGGGGTTAATCAGCGTCTCTTTAATTGATGGCAGGTGTGTACCCAAGAAGACTGAATGCTGTAATTAAATCAAAAGGTGCTTCAAAAAAGTATACGTTTACGGGTGTGCACACTTAAAAAACATACAATAAGCTAGTTGCATATTTATTATATTTTTCCCTAATATATTTGTTTGTTTTTCAATTGAACTGTACAGGTTATAGGTCACGTTAAAGGTGGGAAAAGTAGTGATTTATTGTGGTCTCATTTTTTTATATCACAAAAAATAAAACCTGGCATTTTAACAGGGGTGTATACACTTTTTATATCCACTATATACTCTTCTGCAAATCATTTCATGCATGATCCTAATTATCTCTTTAGCCTACTATAGCTGGATAAGAAAGGTTTCCTGTGGTATTCTTCCTCTAGTTCTAGTAACAGTAAATCATCACTGGTAGGATTACATTGACAAATAGCCATTTTACTTCAACCACAGTGACTCCCTCTGAATTAGTCGAGGCAAGTTGAAGGATGAACTCCATGGTTAGGGACTTCGCATTCATCTTCAGAACAGCTTCTAACAAAACCTGTGATATTACCCTCCTCTTCATACTCATAGATAAGGGCTCCTTCCTGCTTTATGCACGTAATGTAAGCTACCCTATGAGTACAGTTCACCTGCTTCTGACTCGGTCTACTTCTTTCCTGTGTCTGACAGCCTGCAATGCAGTTACCCACCAGGGACAAAGTGCAACTTCTCTCCAGCCTCAAAGCCCACGTCAGTCTTCCCCCTCTCTTTCTTCAGCAACAGCAGTTGCTTTTGCTATGCTTTTACCTCATCCAGCACAGAGCTGAGCATGAAGGCTGCTCCTTTTCTATCATCATCATGTCTCTGATGCACTGTTTTTTTTTTCACCATTCCTGAACAAACGCCACAACAACTAGAACACTACATTCACTCCTCGTTTGTTCTAAATACAATTTATTTATTTTTTTTATATTTGTTAACCAGGAAAGTCCAACTTGGAACGAGCCAATTTTCAATGGAGGCCTGGGGAGAAATGCTCCAGATGCATGTCTTTGTAACGTGGGAGGAAACCAGAGCACCCGGAGGAAACCCACACGAACACAGGGAGGACATGCAGACTTCACACAGAAGGCACCCCAGCTGAGAATCGAACCGGAGAACTTCTTGCTGTGAGGCGGCAATGCTGTCGCTGCACCACTGCGCCATCCAATACCCTAAATACCCTGAACTGAATCCACTGTTACCCATGTTTTAATTCTGACTGCTGCATCTACTCATGACCATTTGAGCCATTTTTTATTTAGCCTTACAAGAATGCAAGGTATTATCCTTTACTTGCCACCTCATTAGTTTACTGCTCAGTCACTGTATTTTATTGCTCATTAACCACAGTGATCTTTCTGCTTTCTCAGAACTGAAGCTTATCCCATCTCATTCTCTGCTTCAGCTTAGATGGACTCATCTCAATATACTTCTCTATGGGACTTGGATGTAAAAACAGTACAAAACATACAGCTTCTGATCACTGCATGAATGCTATCCAGTCTCTTACAATTGCATTAATCTATCAATGCACTTTTTCACTGAATGAAGTTAGAAAATTCTGTTTGCGTATTGCATTTGTAGCACCTCTCGACTATGCTACTGTGCTATCCCTGAAAGCTCCTTTTTACATTGTGACACAAACATGCACACCATTAGCAAGTCAGCTACTGCCTTACCTCTGAAGTGTGCACAAGAGAATGGCATTCTTGAAAGAGAATTTAAGCTAGGAATTCATTTTTCTATATTCCTTTTCTAGCACTTGTGCCTGCTTACCACAGACCTGCTAACACTGACTATTCATTCCCTGTCATTGGGCTAATAGTAATCTGTGACATGGCTGTTACACACATAGCCATGAGATATGTCTCACTTTAAATCCTAAACTTATCTAAGGTGCGTGATGTGGGCACTCTCATCACAGCAGAGGTAACCTACTCCCACCCTGATGTGTGTGCATGCTGCCACATACACAAGAATCATAAGTGCTTTTACTGAGGTTTTGGGATCACCAAGCGCACATCCCCTGGTCCTATCCTACATCCACTAGGTGTGTGCAACCTCTACTTCACAGAAGCAGGTCAGCTGACCAGGACCACCGCCTGGTGTGTGCACATGCTACCATACACATATGCATCATGAGTAATACCATTGATAGCTTGGATCAACAAGCCCATATTCCCTGCTCCTTATCCCATAACCACTGGGTGCAAGCAACTTCTACTTGCACCAGAGAAGGTCAGACCAGTACCACCATCCCCTACCCAGGTCATTCAGCACTTGTTCAGCTACTTGCCTCTGTGACACCAGGGTCATACATAGGCTGTCTCTACACCATAGAGTCGGGCTCAGTCTAAAACTAATTTGCCAGTGAAACTGTGCAACTGCTGTTTTGGTAGTTAGAATTCAGTACATATGATATGACCAGCTAAGCTAGCTGTCAGAAATGTTCTTTATGCCAAATGTCTGGTTAAATCTATTTATTTTATAATTCTTCAGGTATAAAGCTCTCTGCATATTTAATTTTCAAAGCCATTACTTATTGATTTCATGTAACAATTTTAGGATTCAGTACAAATGGTAATAGATGGTGGTTTATTTGTCGGATTAGTTTAATGGTATGTGCACTGAACCTCATAGTACCTACTTCCTTTCAAAGTGTTAGTGCTCAGGCTACAGCCATCATCGAAAAATGGCAGGCTTATTTTAAGGATAAACAGCAAGTGTGGTCATGGCTTGGCTTTTGGTTGCTTTCCTGTAAAGATGGGGAAAAGGGCATTTGAAATGGAGAGAGCTGTATTTTTTTTCAGGAGGGATCTTTTTTTTTCTCTCTGTGCAAAACAAAAGATTTAATTACTTAACAAAAAGGAACTAAAAAAAAATGGAAGAACATTCACTCAGTGAGCACTTTAATCTCCCAATGAAGAACACTTCATCAGAAGGAATCATACATAAATGTAAGCACTTTAATATACCTCAACAAGTGACACCATAAAAATACTGACAAATCATAAACAGTTAAGCATAATATGTGAACATTTTTAACTGCAGGATACTTTTCAGACTTTCTTTATCCCTTATACATTGCCTTTGCCAAGCATTCAGTTTTAACCAATCACACTTACATATTTCTATCACACCACATGTACCACACAAAAATGCCATTTCTTTCTCTAGACCCTACCAAGGTGTTTCAAACAGAGTAAAAGGACCTGTATTAAAAGTACTGTGCTCATCTTTTACATTCACTGTCAAGGTAACACGTTGGAATGCAGGAGAGGGACAGGGGCAGCATACTACACCCGGCAGGAACAACAGCTGATGAGGTGTCAGTGCTCTTGCTAGATAATACAACAGAGTGGAACTGCAGAATCCTGTCAAATGTGCACGTCCAATGAAGTTTCAGTGACCAACAGTACTGAAGGATGGTAGGAGATCCTGTTTACCAAGATGCTGGTGATCCAAGTGGCCAAGACAGCGGACTGGGAAGGTAAGGGCTTCATCCAATACGTATGTGTTCCTCTTCCATAAAGAGATAAAACAATTTCTTCAGCAGTTACGATGACTGTTTTCCTTTTTCCAGCTTAACAACTTCAGCTAGCCAAAGAATTTTTAATCCAAACATTTGTCTTCTCTGCCTTTTTTGCTGCTTCACTTCCTCTTCACTTACAAGTACAATAACCTCATAGATGGCAAGTTCAACAAAATCAGGCTGGTCTAACTGCAGTGGCTACTGTAGAAAAATGTTTTTAAAATATCTGAAACAATCAATGGTTCCAAGGTCAATGCCATTAAATTGGTCAAAAACAGTTACTTCATTTCCCCAAAATCCACTTGCTTGTTACTACACAGATATGATGCCAACATACCTACGATTGGGAAATCTGTTACAAGACAGTAGGAATATAAAGAGAAGTCACTGCAACTCTAACTGGCAGGGAAATCAACATTCAAGACAGCTGCTGAGTACCCCCCACACTTTTAAATTACTTTACAACTGAATGGGTCAAGGTTTATAACTAATCATGACAGAGTCAACACTTCTTCTTTATAGGCATTGAACACACGCTGATTGTAAGCTACAACATTTTTCAGAATATCTGGATTTTTACCCAGAAAACTTCTGGGGCTCTACAGTGAAGAAGGCTATGTTAAGTATGGTCCTTGAGATAACATGTTTTTACATTAATAATAAATATTATTTGCAACTTTGTGGCATTGCTAAGTAGCCTACCTTCAGCCCAATATACACCTATCCATATACAAGCTACTTTGAATTTGCCAAGATTTATAATTTCTAGAAATAATCTTTGGTACCAGCATTGTGATGTGGTGCAGATTTTAAGATGACTTTTGCTTGTTGTGAGACTGCACCATAAACAATTTATTGCAATTTGCCTAATATTTAAAGATGAATTAATCTGACCTTAGGTTCACAGTGAAGAGGAATTTACTTGCTACTACATTTCAGGATATAAGTATTCATAAATTGATTACAGTATTATCAATTCAATATATGGGAAGCATTTTTTGAATACTTATTGATGACCAATTGTTAAACAACATTCCATAATCACAGATTTTACATATAAAAAAGAATTTGTAATGATAATCTAACAAACAAAAAAAACTTCTGTTGTCAAGAAGGTGATGCACAGGACTTGGAACAGACAGACAGGACCTGTTGCAATACAGGCCAAAAATGAGCAGGTTGTAGATTTACTACAGAAAGGAGATCAGTATTCATGGAAGTAATAAGTTTAGGATCAAAGAGGCATTTCAAAAACTGTGGACTGCACTCACTGCTAACAAGGTTCTTGCTACTAGCATCACCCAGCAATGTTTGTTACCAACAGGAAGGGATGTTTCTGTGATTATTGCAATGTGGGGGGAGTTATGCATTTATTTATTTATTTATTTATTTATTCGTTCAGTTTGATTACTGGGGAGGTCCACTGGGCTAGGGGGCCCATTTTCAGTGGAGGCCCGGGGAGAAAAGCTCCACACAGCAACATTTAGAAACACATTTTTCTAAGATAGTAAAAAAATACATACAGTAGGGATTTGTTCTACAAAAAATAATCAATACAATTTCAATTTAGTTCAAGATATAAATGAGAATACAGTATAATAGCTAGAAGTAATATTTAGTTATGAGTACAAATTAGTAAATTGAGAGTGAGGTTAGGAAGGTGAGAGGTTAGCCAGGAGTGAAGGGGGAGGAGAGTTTGAGAGGTAAGGGTGGAAGAGTGCAGTTGCATTTCCTGATTAGGAAGAGGTAGGAATGAAGTTGAGATTTGAAGTTATTGTGGTTGTTGCAGGTCCTTAGAAAGGAGGGCAGAGCATTCCATTTTTTTGCTAGGGTGAAGGATAAGAGAAGCTGGCCAGCTGGGCGCTTAGGTTTATGAATGGTGATCAGGTTTTGGTGACAAGATCTAACAGGTCTGAGGGGGGAATATGGTTGTAGTATGTTGGATAGTGCGGGGCAGTTTGAGGGTTGGAATAATAATTTGTGGACTGTGGTTAATTGGTGAAAGTCTAGTAGGTTGGGGAGTTCAAGCCAGTTTAAGGAGTGAAGGGAATTGCAATGGTAAGAGGAGGATTTGGCACTGGTGGCAGTTTGGAGGTAAGTGTGGAAGGTAAGTTAGTGAGCAGGGTAGAGCCATACATGAGAGAGGGAAGGAGATACATAGAGGCGAGAGTTACTCTGGAGGAAGGAGAGAGGGAGGAAGTGGTTGTTTCTGTACAGTAGGCCAAGTTTTGTGTGAGTTTTTTTGATGTTTAGCTGGATATGGGAGTTAAATTTTTAGCTGATTGTCAATAGTGACACAGAGAAGTTTGGCAGAGGGTACGGTCTCTATCGGGGAGTTGTTAAGGCTAGTAATATGAAGAGAGTTTTCATCAAGAGGGGATGATTTAGAGGGGGAGAATAGAAGGATTTTGGTTTTATTGGCATTTCTATCGGGGAGTTGTTAAGGCTAGTAATATGAAGAGAGTTTTCATCAAGAGGGGATGATTAGAGGGGGAGAATAGAAGGATTTTGGTTTTATTAGCATTAAGAGAGAGGTGATTTAGGAGCATCCAGTTTTCAGTGGTAGAGAAGGCATTTTGAGTCAATCACACACAAAATTTCTATCGGGGAGTTGTTAAGGCTAGTAATATGAAGAGAGTTTTCATCAAGAGGGGATGATTAGAGGGGGAGAATAGAAGGATTTTGGTTTTATTAGCATTAAGAGAGAGGTGATTTAGGAGCATCCAGTTTTCAGTGGTAGAGAAGGCATTTTGAGTCAGAAGTTAGAGCTCTGCTAGGTTAGTGGCGCAGCAGATCAAAGTGGAATCGTCGGCGTATTGTACAATTTTGGTGTTAGGAATGAATTTATGGAAGTCGTTAATAAAGATATTGAATAGCAAAGGGCCTAGTATGGAACCTTGGGGTACTCCAGTGGGAGTAGGAAGGAAAGAGGATGTGGCTTGGCTCCATTTCACTGCTTGGGACCTGTTTGAAAGATAGCTGGAGAACCAAGAAAGTTTTTTTTGGGAAAGGCTGAGATTAGAGAGATGGTTTAGAAGGTGGGTATGGGAGATGGTATCAAAAGCTTTGGATAGGTCCAGCAGGACGGAAGATACCAAATTACCAGAGTCACGGGCTGAATTGACAGTATGTAAGAAGGAGAGAAGGGCGGAGTTAGTACTGTGTCCTGGGCGGAAGCCGTGTTGGGTAGGGGAGAGTAGCTGGTATTTGGTAAGGAATGGTAAGAGCTGTAGGTGGATGCATTTTTCAAGAATTTTGGAGATAGGGGAGAGGATGGCTATGGGGCGGAAGTTGGAGACATTATAATTTTTGCCACCCTTGTGGAGTGGAAGAATATATGCAGTTCGCCATAGTTTGGGAACTAAGATTCAAGTAGAGATCTATTGATCAGGATGCTGATAGGCAGAGCAATAGCATCTGAATAAGAAGTTATGTACCTACCATAACGTTCCATGTTAGTTGTCTTCTCTCGCCTTCTTTCTTGCTTGATGGGCTCGGAGCCGATCCCTCGGCTCCGACTCGGCACTTGCTAAGCTCGAGAGTCACTTTTACCAGCTCGAGGCAGCCCCATATCCCATGATGCAAGGCGGTAAGTACCCAGATCTCGTTTGCTGACAAAGGGCAATAGCACCAAGCATAAAATACTTCCCAAAGGAAGAAAGAAACTTACAGATGGAAAAAGGACCAGGTCTGAATGGTCTATAGCATAACAGTTTCTTATACAAGGTCTGTCCAGGCCAGGGGGAAGGAGGGAGGGTCGCAAGAAAGAAGGCGAGTGAAGACAACTAACATGGATCGTTATGGTAGGTACATAACTTCTTAATGTTAAGTTGTCAATCTCGCCTTCATTCTTGCTTGATGGGACCGCGTCCCTAGCACCTCTAACCTGGGTGGCTCAATGGAACAAACTCTTGAGGACTGTAGAGCCAAAACTGGCTCTGTCCCTGGAGGCCAAGTCCAATTTGTAATGGGAAACAAAAGTGTGAGGAGTAGCCCAAGTGGCCGCTGCACAAATAGTGTCCAAAGGAAGTCTAGCTTGAAAAGCCGTAGAAGTAGCTAAGCTCCTAGTTGAATGTGCTTTAGGTTTTGAGCACAGCTGTTTTCCCCTGAGCGTATAAATTTCAGAGATGACCGAAGAAAGCCATCTGGACAAAGTCACTTTAGAAACAGGAAGGCCTTTTTTATTATCCGCATAGGAAACAAAAAGTTGATCAGATTTTCTAAATTTTTTTGTTCTGTCCAAATAATATCTAAGTTGACGGTGGACATCAAGATAATGTAGCTTTTGTTCAGCTCTATCTGAATAGTTAGGAAAAATACCGGAGATCAATGGATTGATTCAAATTGTTCTTTGAAGCGACCTTAGGTAAAAAGGTTGGGTTAGTTCTCAAAGATACTCTGTCTTTGTGAAAAACCAAATAGGGGGGTCGAACCGAAAGAGCATGAAGTTCAGACACCCTCCTGGCAGATGTAATAGCCACTAGGAATAACGTTTTCCAAGAAAGATATTTCAGGGAACAAGAAACAGCTGGCTCGAAGGGGGGAAGAATCAAGGATGTCAGCACTAAATTTAGATCCCACTGAGGAGGAGGATTCCTGATTGGAGGTTTTAGTAGGAAAATTCCTTTCAAGAAGGCCCTGCAGAGCCTATGGGACATAATATTATGATCTGCTATCCCGACATGAAAATTGGAAATAGCAGCCAATTGAACTCTGACTGTGGAAGAAGAGGAGCCTGCATGAAAAATCTCTGCTAAGAAGTCCAGAACTGCCTGAACAGGGGCAGTAAAGGATCAATATTTTGGGCCTTAGCCCAATAAGAGAAACGTTTCTATTTGCTTGTGTAAATCCTCCTGGTAGAGGATTTTAGTGAAGCTACTATGATGTCTCTAACTGGGTTAGAGATCAAAGGAAGCCTGGCTAAGGAAGGAAGTGGAGCAACCATGCTGTGAGGTTGAGAGAAGGGATTGACCGGTGCAGCTGACCCGATTGGTGAATCAGAAGATCTGGCACTGGGTCCAGATGCCACGGCTGCACCAAAAGGTGATGATGGAGGAACGGGAACCAAACTTGTCGAGGCCAGTAAGGGGCAATGAGAATCAATTTGGCTCTCAAAACGGTAGCTCTCTGGATCACCTGAGGGATCAGAGGAAATGGAGGAAGGCATAAAGAAGTCCCTGGGGCCAATCCTGGGTCAGAGCATCTCTGGGGATGGCCTGATAGAGGGAAGAGGCTGAAGAAGTCTGGACATTTGCTGTTTTGGGGAGTAGCAAAAAGATCGCAACATGGGCGACCCCATTCCAGAAAAATCTCTTCCGCTATAGATTGCTTGAGAGACCACTCGTGAGGCATGAGTATAGCTCTGCTCAATCTGTCCGCTATAATGTTGGTTTTCCCAGGGATATGCGTTGCTACCAGAAACCGATGAGAGGAGATCGCCCATTGCCAAAGTCTGAGCGCTTCTCGACACAAGGGGTAGGACTTGGTTCCGCCCTGTTTGTTGATATACCAAACTACAGACATGTTGTCTGTGTGGACTGCAATTGTCCCTACGGGAAGAAAGTCGTTGAGGGCTTGCAACGTTAAAAGCACTGCTCTCATCTCCAGGACATTTATGTGCAGATGGTACTCGAACGGTTGCCACGTCCCATGAACCATCCTGCCCTGATAATGACCCCCCCACCCGATCAGGGAGGCATCCGTGGTGACAGTGGCTATCGGGGATGGAGGTACAAAGTACCTGCCTTGGTGAACCTGAGACGATGTGATCCACCAAGCAAGATGCTCTTTGCATGTCTGTGTCACCAGAATCTGGTGACGCATTGGAAGTTGCTGGTATGACCACTGTGTGAACAGCATCCACTGAAGAAGGCGCATGTAGAATCGAGCCAGGGAAGAAGAGTAATGGCCGCAGCCATGAGACCTAATACCTTTAGAACCATTCTGGCCTGTATTTTCTTGCTGGCCAGAATGATCCTGACATGAGTCTGAATGTCTGAAACTCTTTGTTCTGTAAGGGTAGCTGACATCCTAACAGTGTTTAAGTTTGCCTATGAAGGTAATAGACTGGCAGGGCGATAAGGATGACTTTTGAAGTTGATTGAGATGCCCAAATGAGAACAAAGGTCTATTGTGTAACCCCTGGCTTGTATAAGCTGATGCCTGGTGGTGGCTGACAGGAGCCAGTCGTCGAGATACGGAAACACCTGGAATCCTTGTCGTCTCAGGTGAGCCGTGACCACTGCCATGCATTTGGTGAACACTCTGGGGCTGTAGTGAGACCAAAGGGCAGGGCTCTGAACTGGAAATGACTGGACCCCAGCCGAAGCGGAGAAATCTCCTGGAGCGCCTGTGAATTTTGATGTGATAGTGCGCATCCTGAAGATCTATTGAGCACATCCAGTTGTTCTTCTGTAAGAAGGGCAGAATTGACTGAAGGGTGACCATTCGAATCTTGTCTTCCTGACAGACTTGTTGAGTCTGCTGAGATCCAATATTGGTCTCCAGTCTCCCGTCTTTTGGGGACCAAAAGAACCTTGAGTAGATTCCGGCTCTGAATGGTCTATTGTAACTGGCTGAATGGCTCTTTTTGCAGTAGTTTTGCGATTTCTGACTCTGCAATCTCCCTTAGACCGGGTGGTACATCTGGAAGGGAACTTGAGGGAAGGGACTTTCCTCGAAAGGAATTATGTAACCCTTGGATATGATCGACTGTACCCATCTGTCTTGAGTGAGGGAATGCCAGGCTTCTGGGTACAGTGATAATCTTCCCCGACTGCCTCCAAGGAGGGACAGCCGGGCAACACCTCAGGGATGCTGAAAGGGCTTGTCAGAGAGAGGCTCCCTGTTTCCCTGGTTCTTGGACCCCTCTGCCTCTAGAGCGGCGTCTGTTGTTGTTACCCCTCTGCCTCTAGGGGTAAACTGACCACGTGAATCGGCGTGACTCCTTGGGATTTACGGAACCACATCTTCCCACCCTTCTGTCCTTTGGGATAAGGCCTAGAAGGGGTGGAAAAACGGACTCCAACAGCAGAAAGAGTCTTGCCGTCCTGTTCGCACCTGGTCAAGGTTTCCTTCACCTGAGGGCCAAACAAAGCTGACCCATCAAAGGGAGAATTTGTGAAGGACGCCTTAAAGGGATCCATAAAATCACATAGCCGCATCCAGGCTTGGCGTCTAAGAGCCACACCTGTGCCTGCGGCTCTACTCGCTCCATCCACAGCATAAGATATTAGCCGCATGGAGGAGTTTGCAATGGAATTGAGGGTTCCTAGCTGAGAAGCAATTTTTTCTTGAGCCCCTGCAGCTGTAGGATCCTGAACTACTTCTCCCAGCTCCTTCAGGATATCCCTCTGGAGTCTGGTGAAGTGGCATAGGTAATTCAGCTTAACGCATAGCAAAGGTCGCTGAGGAAAACATCCGCCACTACCTATCCATGGTCCTAGAGTCCTTATTAGGAGGATGGACGGGCACGGAAGGATCTGCAAGTTCCTTTTGGTGGCCGCAGCCACCACCATGGCATCAGCGGGACACCCTTAGTAAGGAATTGTTTGTCACACGGGCAGTGATAAATTTTGAAGGCCTCCTAGGGACTGGCTCTACAGAGTCAGGAGCTGCCCACGCCTTCGTGCAATAACCTGCATAAGGGGTCGAAGGCGGAGACACCCAGGAGGTGGAGGGCCGAGATCCAAACGCCTCTAGGTATACTGACTCATCCTCAGAGGGATTGTTGGTGGGCCAGTTTCCCTCTGTTTCAGAAGTTCTAGGATGTCTGAGAAGGAGACATCCTCAGAGGGGATCCAGGGATCCCTCTGACTCATCAAAGTCAGTATCCAGTGACAGACTCGGGAGTCTACATGCTTCCTCTTACAAGTCCTCTTCCTAGGAGGATCTCCAAACATCAGGAGAATCCTCGGAAGAGGGGAAATTCCCAATGGGGAAACCTGAGGCGGAGGATCTCTGGGTCCGTAGCAAGAGAAGTGGCAGAGATGTCAACAGGTACTATAGAGGGAGGAGCTACGGGAACAGACTGCTGACTGATACCAGTGGCCAGTACACTCTTCATCACCTCGAATGCTCCTCCCAGGCAGGTCCGAGAGAACCCGCTCAAGAGCTAGGAACTCCAGGGACCACCGAAGGGAAGTCTCCGAGGCAGATGTCGGAGCCGAGCTCACCAGGCCGAGGCTCCAAGGGAAGAGCGGGCTCGGACAAGGGTCCGATGCCACTCACCCCTCGGAGGAGACCATGGAAGCCCGACCACCGAATCCCTCTAAGGAAGGTCTCAAGAGGAGATAAGAGTTGAGGCTGAAGGAACAGAAGGGGTATCCGTCCTCCAGCCGTAGCAGTAACCATTCCCGAAGACTCCAACTCCAAGCTCTGGGGTAGAGTTGAAGGAGGAACTGTAACGGGTTTGGACCAACAGTCGCCTGTTGAGACGGACTGTGTAACATTTGGGCCAGTACCTGTGACTTAAGTAATCTACTGACCACTCTCTAGGTCATGATCTGACAACCTGGATGACCTTGAAGATCGGCTCCGATGGCTCCGTTCCGATACAAGCGGTGAAGCCCGAGCCGAAAGTATCGGCTCCAAGGAAGGAGACCTCGACCTCTTCCTGGAATGAGCCATCGGAGCCGATACTATAGATCCTGTCGGAGCCGACCTCGGAGCCGACAGGAAGCTCGATGTATCGGCTCCAGCCGGCGATACAGCCACCAAAGTAACGGTGTCGGAGCCGAGCGGAGCCGACACCGATGCCTGTGCCACATGGGTGTCGGAACCGATCGGAGCCGACATCTAAGTGGTCAATACAGATTCGGCACCGATAGCCATCGGTGCCGAAGGCTTTGTCAAGCCAGAATCGGCTCCAGCCGGAGCCGGTCTCGACTCAACGAAGTCGGAGCCGAGGCCGCAGGCTTAGATACAGAAGCCTGGGCCTTGGAAGGTTTTGCTGATTTTGGTGGAGCCGACTTAGCCGGAGAGCCCTCCGGCTTAAGAAGGCCCCTAAGAATCAGCTTATTACGTCTCTCCTGCAGGACTCTCTGGCTGAAGGAATGACAAATAGCACAGGAGTCCTGCAGGTGAAGAGGGCCCAGACAATACAGGCAAGAAGTGTGACCGTCTGTCAGAGACATCTTCTGACAGCACGAGTCACACTTCTTAAAACCTGAGACCCTCTCCTTTGACATGGTGCTGAAAAACACACACACACACACCAGTCAAAATTAACTTAAATAAAATACCAAAGGGTATTCTATAAAACCAACACACACACCCTAACAGGGGGGGGATGGGATAGGGAAAAGTTTGACTAACAAAATTAAAGGAGACAGGGATTTTCTGTCAGAAAAAGTACAAAATAAACTTAAAACTATCAATAAAAGGTTTTTTTACTAAAAGGGGCTTAAATCTCACAAAAGTGAATAACTTACCAGGAGCTGGTAAAAAGAAGACCTCCTAAGCGAA